>NW_019384622.1:990605-996607 GCF_000671375.1 Centruroides sculpturatus | reverse complement strand
TCAGCGATTCCCAACCTGTGGTACGCGTACCCCTAGGGGTACGCGATAGGTTGTTTAGGGGTACAGAAAAAAGTTAGTTATTATGGCAGAAAAAATAATATATTATGTATCACAAACTAATAGTATTAAAAAATTATTAGGTAAAAAATGATCCTTGCAACAATCACAACTTTATTATACATTTTTTCATTTACTTTTAATTTAAAGTTACAATATGTAAAATTAACAATACGGTTACTCACTAAATTTCTTAAATGAGGGGTACAATCTAGAGATATGACATGTCACGGGGTACGCTAATGAAAAAAGGTTGGGAACCACTGACCTAGGTAGTCCCAATGGCGGCACCTCCGTTATCAGAGCGACGGTCATTTTCACTACTTTTTTTTTTTTAGCGAAATTGATGTTTTATTTCGTATTTTTTACATAAATCACACAACCACCACAATTGTTGACCTTGGCGTGATATTCGTCTCCGAAGATAAGTTTTTAACACGTATCACTCTACCAACTATCCTCCATGCTTTACATGTAGGCATGTGCTTGCACCTTAGCCCCGAAAACTATATAACATCAAGTACTCCATGAACAGTCAAGTGGGCTACTCAAAGCTGGCATGGTCATGTGGGCAAGTTGTTAAACATGATATTGCTATTGGGGCTACCTAGGTGAACATTGACTTTTATTTCACATTAAGATTATCCTGCTGTATAGAGAGATATTTAGCATTAAAAAGAAGGGCTGTGGAGTCGCATAAAAATCTACCGACTCTGACTCCGACTTTTCCTTACCAATCCGACTGCGACTCCGACTCTGGCTAAAACACCAAAACTCCACGACTCCGACTCCACAGCCCTGTTAAAAAGGAAGATCTTAAATTGAGTTAAGCTCGAAGTTCAATAGAGAATGAGCTTTCAATTGGCATGCAGACTTTATGGTTATTTATATTATTTGTGTACAAATTTATATTATTTATATCATTTCTGCACAAATTTTGGTAAAAGTTTACTCTTCCTACATAGTGCATTTTTTCTTAATTAAGACACCTTGCTAGTAGAGTTGTCCTAAATAGATAGAAATTTTTTGGGGCAATGTGTATAATAATAGCTATAAGTGAAAACTCATTGGATTACTTACCGACTCTGTGTGTTGGAAGCTGCCATTGCCTAACCTTGTTCACATCACGGAGTAGCACATTGGATGGCGGATGCTTACAAATTGTGTTGCATGACCTCGCTTCAATATCAGTTGGTCACGTGACTACAGCTTTGACGTGTTTCTGGGCAACTCTACATTGTGTCACGTGATAGAGCAAAGACTCCTTAGGGTGCATTCATTAATAATGGTCATGCCACTGTGCTGCTGTTTGTAGACATTTGTGAATGACAGACAAAGAAAGAAAAAAGATGGCTTTTATTCAAATTTTAATTTTTCCTATATTCTTCTTAACATCTTTCATCTTAACAGTTGGAAATCATTAAAATAGTTTTTAATAACTGTTTTCTGCTGTTGTAAGATGGAATTGAAAAATTTTTATGCAACGATACTTGATAAAGCATATTATTATTTGCCGTTAAGTCTGGATTTTGAGACCACACAATGTCGGATTTGATCCGTTAGTCACTGAATTTGTATTTGTGATATTCTCTAATGGGGAAGTTCAGGACAATTTTGTGCATAAGAATTTTGTAACTACCATGTAAAATGTGTTTTGCCAAAATTATAACCTAATATATAACAAAAGAAATCCATGTTTGTCGGGATATGAAAATTGTCTGGCACTCAGTTTTCCCGCCTTTTTATGAACGACCGTTGTGGCCATAGATACGGCGATCAGATCAGTTTGAAAACTCGACTGCTCATTGGCTAAAAGACATCAGACCATCGGTGGACGTCTTATAGAGCTGGTAAATGCTGATTGGTGGAATCCAATGCTGTTTCAATCCTATAAAAGCATTGAAGTTCTGGCGGGAAGTTCAGTTTTGCTTCGGACATTAGGAAGCAAACTCACGCTGACCTTAGCTCGCCTAAGCTGTTGTAGAAGATTGCCTCATCTTGTTGTATTGTCGTGGACTTTGAATTTGTACGTCGCAAGGTGCTTTTCCGACGGACCTGTTGCAGTGGATAATTACTTTGAACTTTGTTAATATCCAATGTTTGTAATTCTTATATGTGAACTTTAATTGTAATTGTACATACGTTTATTTTCAAATATACATTAAGTTTTAAATTTAACTGGCTCTGAAGAAGATAATCTGAAGTTGGCTATGTTAAAAAAATAGTAATAAAAAATATTTTCTTTATAGAAAAAATTTAAGATAAATATTTTCAACTAATACTAAAGTCATCTAATCTATTTTTTCACTGATTTGTACTGGTTCTGGTATTCATATCTTAGTTTTTATATTTCTTAGAAGAAATACTTACCAGATGATCATAATTAAAGTACCCCTATTCAATGATTCTGTCTAAAGATATATTTAGCAGTCCAAATGCAACCAAATCTGGTATGATGACATTTCAGGAAATGTGGAAAAACATTTCAGTAAAAAATAAAAATTAGTACCAAAACTTACCATTATTGCAATTTTGGTGTTGCAAGCAGAAAATAAAGCAATTTCCTTTGCACAAACACATGTTACAGCCAACATATGGGTATAAAAATGACTACAACTGTTGAATGTCATTCTTATCAGTTATAGTGATTATCATCATGCCAGAATGTGCATTTCTTAAGCTGTTTTATGAAAACTGGCAATTCAGCAGTGACACTTTGAGAATTTTGCTGTCATGAGAATCTAGACTGAGGACCATTGACTCCTCAAGATCTAAGGAGAGTTATCCCTTCATTGCTAAGGTCTCTATAACATGAATGACTTTTACAAATAAAATTTTTGTTGATTGCAGTGATAAAAATGTCATAGTGATGAGTTTTGGTACTAATTTTTTTACAGAAATGTTTTGTGCATTTTCTAAAATGTCACCATTTCAAATTTTGTTGCCAGCATGGAGTATAGTAGTGTTTTGCTATCATACATCATACTTTTCCTGTTAGCAATAGAGTCGAGCTGGTTATGTATCTAACTCCGTTCAAGGGAAATTTTTGAATCGAAATAATGTGACTTTTGGTGCAAACCAGATATTCATCTAGTTCTCTTTCTCTTATGACTTTCATGTCTGGTGTCAATTTTCACCTATCTAATTCTGCTTTCGAGATTAAGGAAGAACAGAGACAGTCGGATTATAGTGGTAATTTATAGGTTTACAGTTTTTTCAAATTGCAGCCCAACAAATATCTTCCAGTAACCAAGTAGATAAAAGCCACCAAACACTGATAGTCGGTTATGGGTTCATGCATGGCCAACAGACTAGTCAAGTGGTGTTATCTGGTTTTCTTCCCATTAGTAACACCTAAATAGATACCAGCTTAACATAAAAGTCTTCCCAGGATGCATCCTTCTTGGCAGATTGCTTATGTGTCGCATTGCTGTAACCAAATAAACCAAATCAATTTTAATAATTTTTCTATAAATGTGACATTTATGAGGACATGCTTAACTATCAGGAAATCTGGACATCCTGCCCCTCCCCTGATTTCATCTCCCCTTAGTAACTCATAAACCTATTGCCCCAAACTTCTTTCCCTGATACTGCTTAAGATGTTCTAACATTCAGCCAAATGAATGTAGTACATGCAATGATTTTAAGGCACAAAGTAGAGCTCAAAGTCTTACTGTGCTGATGTTTATTTTTCCTATTTATTACCATGGTGACATTGCTTCATTCAAAATTTTCTATAGTTGTAGTCTGTGTAATGTGCACTTTATTCACATGTTGAGTCACTGTCAAATCTACTTCTAGTATGCTTATGCCACAACTTTTGAAGGTTGTGGCATAAGCATGCTGGAAGCAGATTTGACAGTGACTCAACATGTGATGGATAGCTGGAAGTTTACTTAGATGTTTTTGATGAGCTTTACTTTTTCCACCTGGTTTCACAAGTTTTTTTACAGGATCACATAAAAGCAATTATTCTCACATTTTTACACAGTTATTTTTTTATTTAAACAAGTCTTTCAGGCATTAAGGTTAGCAACTTCGATCAAATGCGGGGCCATCACAACCTATCCAATACGGATACTTTTCAAATATTAATAGTAGACCAGTATTAATTAGTAGTCATTGACCATCTTCGGAGGAGGTCAACTACTACTTTTATCAAATTAACTTCAACTTCTTCTTTCTATGAAACCATTGGTATGGTGGCTTTTATCAATTTATGGTTATTTTTATCAAATTAACTTCAACACCTTCTTTCTATCAAACCATTGGTATGGTGGCATTTGAATAGGAAAGTGGCATAATACAAGATTACCAGCCAGCACAAAATATGATTTAAGTGGTTTTTACAGGGTGCCAAGTTTAAATATTTGGTCTATTTTTGCAAAGTTTGATTGGTTGCCAGATTATTGTTTGATATTCGGCTGTTAATGGAACAGTTTGTTAGAGCTAACATTAGAAAAAAATATGATATCTTAAAAAATATTTCAAAAAATCGTATTTCAATTGCTTTCTACTTGACCAATGAAATTGTGCCATTTCATACCACCTGAGTATTGCGATAAAGATGACAATGGTAGGCTGAAACATCCAAACTTTTTATATGGTTTTCATTTTAATGTTTGTTATATTATACTATTTGATTTATATAAATACAAAGGTTATCTTATGTAAGAGTTTATCACACTGAGTGACCAATCTAACACATTTTAAATTAACAATCAATTTTTTATTCTTCTAACACATTTAAAAAATTTTTTAAATTGTGTAGATTGGTCACTTGGTATGATAAACTCTTATGTAAGATAACATTTGTAGTTATATAAATCAAATACTATAATATAATATAATAGAAGGGTTAGTAGTATGAAATAGTCTAATAATCTTAATCTTTGTTGTTGTTAATTTTTGCTCTGGCAATGTTGTGCTTATCTGCTAGTTATATCTTTTTAAAGTAAACATTGACTTTGCAATTGTTAATTTAATTAATTAATATTGTAATTTTGACAGCATATAATTACTCAATTAAAAATAAATGTTATGTATGCCTTTTAAAGATTTTTAATTATTTGACTAACATGACATGACAATATAATATGATATTTATTGAAATTTGAATTATATTTATTTAATAATAAAACATAATTATTTAGATAATCAAAATGAAGATTGCTTCTATGGGGGCTGATACATTATTTCAAGAATATACTATTAAAGAAATACAAGAAATACAAAAAAAATTAAAGTAAGTATTGTCTTAAATTAGACTGAATATTATTGAGAATTATATTTAAAAATATTCATCCACCAATTCCTTTGGTGGGCGCTTTATTTTTATGCATACCCCGTGTCTTTAGAACTCATGGCCTCATTTTATCAATTGTTCCCCAGCCTTTCTTATATAGGTTGTTATGTAATGACAGTGTTACCATATATGAAAAATCGGGGGTGTATACAATTTAGTTGCAGTATATTTTTCAGGAACAACAGCAATGTACAGTACATTCCAGAATGTTGCAAGTTCAGGTAGCAGAACATCAAGAGGTTATTGCTAATAGTAAACTCACAATTGAAAGCTCAAAAAGAGTACAGGCAGTCTTCTACTTTTGTATGTATAGTAGAGCGTCGTTTATCTGAATCAATTGGGGACTGGGGCCATTCGGATAACTTATTTTTCGGATAACCGATTATGTACAAAAAAATATATTAACCTATCCCAAGTTGAAATTTTTCTCCATTGCGTGTCGCTTTGCATTGAATTTTCGTCGTTGTTAAGCCTAACGAAGACTATTGTATCGTTAAAAATTATTTTTTTATTTTGTACAAACAAAATAAATATATTGAAAAATATAAAAACAATAAAAAATTATACTTCAGAAGTTAATTTAGTATCAAAAACGTAAAATATTTGAGTAGCCCAAGACATAGCCAAAGATTGCAGC
>NW_019384622.1:985005-990589 GCF_000671375.1 Centruroides sculpturatus | reverse complement strand
GTTGAAAATAGTTCGTTTGACTTGACGTGAACAGGAGACGTTCAGAAATAGAATCGGGACCAGATCTCTAATCAGAAACGGGGGACCTAATTCTTGCATTCTGTGAAAATGGGTAAGATTGGCTATAATGTAATTATCTTAATCTTCACTATCATTACTTTTAAAAACCCAGCGAAGCGGGTCCTTGCAGCTAGTTATAAAATAAAATCATTCAATGTAAAAGTGGCACTATTAATTTGGGGAATATCTGCAAATTGTGTGCCTAAGGACATCATATTTCTAAACACACAACTTGGCTGTGAGGTTATTTGAAGTCCAAGAAAACCTGATTATCTTTAAAAATCAATTTATAAAGATCACGTTGAACATTTCCTTCAGGTATGTTATATTCTATTGTAGAGAATGCTGTGCACAGGATACAATATCTGGTCCACAAGAATAGTGGCCACATTGAACTTGGGGAAAAGAATGTGCTGATAAAAGATGTTATTCACTTGTCTGTCCATTTTAACCTTTTTACAATGCACAGTATCATATTTTCCCCTATTGGTGACATTTGGAACTAATTTTTTTTTTAAATACAGTAACACCTCGACTTACGCGAACCCGGAGTTATGCGATTTTCAAATCTCGTCGATTCGTCTTTTGTTTGAACGCCACGCAACTCTTGATTACTCACTCCCCCCACACTATTGTTCAGCTTACATGTTCTGACATGTTGTGTGGAATCGACACATAAATAACACAAAATAAATTGTAGCTATTTTTGTGTTTGCTGTATCTATGGAGACTTGAAAGACTTTATGTGGTGATTTCTTGTAACTGTGAACGAATCAAAAGATGAGATAAGATTAACAAGAACATTTATTAGCTTACATACATCTGACTTGGATTTTACACAAATTGCGAAATTATACCCCGACTTACGCGGTTATCGCTCGGTTCCACCTATCGCGTAAGTTCGGGGTATTACTGTATAATCTTCCTACCAAATTTGATGCCATTCTGATTGTTAGATCAAGCTACAGATGGCTTTGAGTAATGTCAGTTTAATTATGGCCACATTTTATATTCATATAGGTTTATGATATTGTTAAAGCAATTATAAATGTAATTGTGCCATTTCTATTCCTTAGTCATATTCTAAAAAATAAAAAAATAAAAATATGTACACCATAGTTGATTTCTTGTCTCATTTATATCATTCAATATTGTAGATAAGCATTCACATAGCTTAACTTTAACTGTCTTATTATGATTTTATATAATCTCTCATTCTTAAGCTCTCTTGAAACAAAAAACAATAATTATTTTAATAGTTCTTTATCATGCCACTTGCATTATGGAAGTTTCAAAACATTTTCATGAAGAAAGAGATATGATATAATAAAAAACTATTAAAAAATTGCCTGACATTAAGCACAGATGATACATAAATTTATACTTTAAAGTCTGGATAACAATAGCTACACTTCTAATCATAATGAATCTCCATTTTAAAAAATTAAGTTAGATAAACATTTAAATATTTGCAATACCTATTACAGGGGCAAATTTAAGGCAAGATTCCAACTCTAAATGAAAAGGCAGGAGATTACTACACTCTTATTCAGAGTTAGAATCTTACCCAATTCAATTTAATTTTTATTTTCCAATTTCAACATTGTGTATACAAATTACAGATAAAGTTACTTTAAGTTAAATTTCTATTTATGTGCATACTAGCCGTGTGTGCCTGGCATTGCTCGGGCTTTCAAGGGAATGGGGAGATCAGATCAAAAGAGGGTGATAAAAACAATGCTCTTAGTACCGAAATATATATTTACTGACCAGTGTGTTTACAATAATAAAACTATAAAAAACAAAAAATTGCTTGAGCTTAAATGGGCTTGAGGGTTGGTTGGAGTGGGGACCACCAAAGTATTTTTTCTAGGTTGTTGCAGAACATTCATGCCAAATTTGATGCAGATATGTCAAATGGTATAGAACCCTTTACTTAACATATATATATATATACCAGAGCTCTCAACCATACGTGTTTTGCATGGGCAGTCCGTTTTTCAAGGGTTCCATGTAGTACACATCTACTATATTTGGCATTTGTCAGCTTTTTCATTGATAATTCCAATTTCCATTTCTTACATTTATTGAATATTGGACAATTCTTTTTCATATAAATAAATCTACTAATCCTTTTTTTCTTGTTGTTACAGTCGATTGTCAATAAACACACTCAAACAACCTTAAAACACAACAAAAATTTTAATAACTAAAACATTTTCAATTGTTTTTTACGACTTTTCTCAAGGTCAACCATAAATATTCTTCAATTGAGTGCTGTATATATTTTTTCTTTGGCTGTCAAAGAAAGCAAAAGAAAAAATATACACAACTCTTTTGAAGATTTTTTTTAAGCAGAAGAATAATGTTTATGAATAAATGTTTATGCAGCCACATAAGAAAAATCGTGACCAAGTGCTGTCTAAATTCTATATTTAGGAAAATTGTTCTTTTACATCACACTGTGGTAATAAAACTAGTACAAAATGATCAAAATCTAATAAAATAATCTTATATCATATTTAATAATTTATTTTACCATTTCTGTACATTTTGCCCTAGAGAAGTCAATCAAAATTGTCAAAACCACTATATTTTGATTAAAATTTTGGGAAAATGTCAGTTCTTTTGGCTATATCAGCTCTTATCAAAATCACAAGTTGAGAGCTGATATACACATTTTGACTTCTATGTATATATTGTATACACAAATTATCTAAAGTAACTTATGCCTAAATTAACTATTAGGTTTTATATGTATTTAATAACTGTTACATGTTAAAATTAAAATAACAATATTTATCACTTACATTTCTCTTAACTTCACATTTTGCAATGGAAAAGACTAGATAAGTAAATAATAATATTAAGAATTTTTTCCATGCGTAACACAAATTCGCCATAAGAGAAGCTGAAACAATTTCAAAATAATTCACGATAATAACTGGAACGGAAACATAATATATTCTCAATACATTTTATAATACGAAACAAAAATTTACAGAAAAATCTTTAAAACACATGACTAGCTGTTATCACGTGATATAGAAAATAGGAGAAAATGTCAATGAGCCTGCTACAATTTTTTTTTCTATTGATTCCTTATTTATATATATGACTCTATAATTTAATAAAATTTATTATATTTTATTTAAAAGTATTAATTGATATATCATATTTATTTATAGTATTATTAATTTTTTAAAATTATGTTTGATTATATATTTTGCTACAATGCGGCTATTAATAAATGACGTCAATGCTGGAAGGCGAGGACGACCAACGCCACCTAGATGGCGTTGGGACTACGACGAAATGCTTCGGAGAAAAAACTAACAGGCTAGAGTCTCCATATGAATCCGCGAGAAAGAAAGATGACGACGACAGTCTTAAGATCAACCATCTCCGGTTGGGGATCGAATTAAACATCGATTTTGACCTCTCCCGCGATTTAAACTGATATTTCGGTACGCGACTATGCAGTAAGCAGACCAGTGGCGTGCCGTGATATTTGATGATAGGGAAGCTGTGTTTCTATAAGAAGCCGACTTCCAGGGGCAATCAGTTAATTTTTTTCTTTAACCTTTTTATACCCGTGGCCCACCAAATATTTCATAATTTTTAGTGACCTCCATTTTTTTAATAATTTATATTTGTTAAATTATCTATAATAAATTGATTTTTTTATTATTGCTATATTTTTTTATAATAAATGTAAAACATAGCTATTATTTCATTATCTATTTAAATAACATTCAAACTTCACAATTAAACATAAAAACTTATTAATTTAAAAAAAAAATAAAATAAGAAACATTTAAAAATTCATAGAAAAAACAAAAAAATATTCGAAAATAATTTAATGAGATTTCTGCTGCTGAATATCCTCAACCAATTTGTTAATTCTTGGTTCAATTGTATGTAATGCTATCCGCATGCAGACATCTAATCGCAATCGATTGCGTTTTTTTGTTTTTTTACGCTTATAGTTGAAAACCCTTTTTCACTCAAATATGCATAAATTTTGCGGCAAACTTCTTACGGACCCCCAAGGGGCACGGCTCCTGTTAAGAAACACTGCTCTAGAGGCACTATGGTCAGTCTTAGCTAGCCAATATGTTTCTGCAACTAGACTCGTATATATATACAGTATTGGACTGTTTTCTTTCAACTCTTTCCGCCCTGTGGGCAGAGCCGGCCCTACCATAGGGCGAACAGAGCAGCCGCTCCAGGCGCTAAGTTTTAGGTGGCGCCTCAGTGTTAAAGAAAAGTAAAGGGTATAAATTAGGGGCCACCAACGGGGGCGCCATAATAGGATCTCGCTCTATCCTAAAACTTGCCTCGGGCCGGCACTGCCTGTGGGCACTAAAAAAATTCTTTTTAGTAAGCCCATTATGGGTGCGACGAGACCTACAATGGGCGGTGAGGGATGGGACCCGATGTATTCGGACGAATCACCCCCGAAAAATTCCTGGGGATTTTTCGATCCAATTTGGATTCGATCCGAGGTCCCCTAGGGCTGCAGGCTACCACTTTGACCGCTCGACTTATTTTGGACAGTCTATCAGATATTAATTTAGTCCATTATGAGGACGATTGTACGACGCTTGACATACGTAAGTCAGACCATTCATAAAAAAAAAGTTCTTGAAGTTACGACCGGATTAAAAACCCAGTCTCTGAAAAAGCTATCTATACTCCTCTGCCATGTATTTACAAAAACATTTATTTTTAAGTACAGAAATGATAAAAGTGAATTTTTCTACAGAAACATGTATAAAAATTATATTATACATTATTATATAAAATATTTAACATTAATTTTTATTTTTCGAACAAAATAAACTAAAATTTTGACAATATTTTCGTACACGTCATAATTATGTATTTTCTTTTCATTTACAAAACTCTCCGCCAGGTGGATATTTTTATTTTGATTGTGTTTTGAAAGCTTATGCAGAGAATTTATATTTCTGAGTTACGCGATGATTTTATAGAATAACTAAATATTTTCATTAGTTAATATAGCAACAGTTTACAGTTAGATACTGAAGATCCAGGTAATTTTACGAAAGTTAGTTATGGGGAATATTAACATGCTGTATTACAATACATTATGTTAATGATTTCAGAGAATTAACATGGAAAATACAGTGTAACAAATGTTACATGAAATTGCCAAATTTATTTCAGTTAATTAATGTTCACCTAGGTCAGCGATTCCCAACCTGTGGTACGCGGGGTACGCGATAGGTTGTTTAGGGGTACAGAAAAAAGTTATTATGGCAGAAAAAATAATATATTATGTATCACAAACTAATAGTATTAAAAAATTATTAGGTAAAAAATGATCCTTGCAACAATCACAACTTTATTATACATTTTTTCATTTACTTTTAATTTAAAGTTACAATATGTAAAATTAACAATACGGTTACTCACTAAATTTCTTAAATGAGGGGTACAATCTAGAGATATGACATGTCACGGGGTACGCTAATGAAAAAAGGTTGGGAACCACTGC
>NW_019384622.1:860068-978035 GCF_000671375.1 Centruroides sculpturatus | reverse complement strand
TATCGTTAAAAATTATTTTTTTATTTTGTACAAACAAAATAAATATATTGAAAAATATAAAAACAATAAAAAATTATACTTCAGAAGTTAATTTAGTATCAAAAACGTAAAATATTTGAGTAGCCCAAGACATAGCCAAAGATTGCAGCGCCACAACACTAGCGAAAATTTAAATTTGCCGACTGGAATTCTTTCGGATAACCGACTTTCAGATAAATGACGCTCTACTGTAATTGGTTCCTGAAATGTGTATGAAAGTTGAAATGGACAAAAGTAGAGCAATATAAAAAAAATCATCAAAAAGGGTTTTCAAAATATTTACTTTTTATTGATTAGTATGTGATGTTTTCTTTAAAAATTTATCAAGAGATAATTGAATTGTACTCTTCTTTTTCTTTTCTTGATAAAGAGTTCTGTTAACATGCTGTGTCTTTTTCTGTTGCCCTTTGTACATGAGATATACATCTCCATTGGGATCACATTTGTCCATGATGATCAAAAATTTGTCAAAATGCATGAAACATGAATGCTAACTCGACATCCCTGTTCAAGACTGAACCTGTGATGCTGAAAATGGATGCAATTGATGTTTGAGAGGTGGGGAGGGACTAGTGACTAATAGTTCATGAGAAGGGGAGAATCATTACATGAAAGTACACGTTTTGCCATATATATCAATAAAAATCAAAAGTATGAAATGAGTATGAAATAGCAAATTGTACGAAGTAGAGGACTGCCTGTATTAGAGCATAGCTACATGCCTCTTTGGGCTAATATTAGATTACTGAGATAGTGCTATGACAAAAGAACATAATTCTTATGGGAAAATCTTTACTTTACATTGTGTCAGTTTCACCCTGTAATACCCCTACCATTGATATTCTGCATTTATGGATAGAATTATTTAACTAATTCACTTTGTAGGTGTTCTAAAGATCTTTACACTTGGGAGTTATATTTTTGTTGATAATTTCACATACATTGCATTTTTATTAGACTGTTCTAATTTTTATTGAATATTTAATATTCCAATCTCATTCGTTAACTGAATTTAAAAAGAAATGTTACATTTATTTATGTTTAAATTTTGTGTTCAATTTTTGCCTGATGATGAAGACTGTCTTTAAAAGTACCTGCAATTTTTAATAAATACATGTTTTTTAATGTTGGTTAGGTGTGATTTCTCTCCCATATATTTAAAAATATTTATATTTTGATAGAAATGAAATTGAAAAGAAAAAAGAAGAGTTGCGTCAGATGGTTGGGTGAGTTGAATTTCAGATTTTATCTTATATAAAGTAATGGATAAATTATATGTCTATGAATATTTATAATCATTTTTAATTAGTGAAAGATATAGAGATTTAATGGAAACTGCTGATACAATTACCGATATGAAATCAATAGCTGAAAATGTAAGTCTTTTTTATATTAATGTTCACTGTAAATTATTTTCAAATATAAAAAATAAATTTATATATTAACAGTAATTTTTAATAACAGAACAAAATATAACAGCTAGTTATTATAACTTTATTAATTTGACTGACTTGAGCATTTTTTAATACTAAAAACATTACTTTAAATAATTCACATTATGTAACACAATTATGCAATTTCTTGGAAATAAGAATTATTGATTGATCATTGTATTACAGATGTCATTATCAGTTAGAATGGTAGAGTCTTATGAGGTGGTTATCTTGACAGTATTGAACACAAAAGAAATAAAATCTGACCTGTTGTTTTAAATATTTGCATATCTTATGCTGATGAAAATAAAATTTTCTATATGAAGCTAGAAAGGATGAGAATATATTAATAAATCATGTGATATTGAAAATTAAGTTTTTGATATAAATTTAAAATTTCCATATATTTTTACCATAAATTATTATTTTATGTAAGTATAAGAAAAAAATTTTTGATAAAAAAAAATTATAAGTGTATTAATGAATAATTTTTTATGTTCATAAAATGTAAAAAAAAATTTAATATATAGTTATATGAAAATGCTATAAAAAAATCTCTAGAATACTGTATATCTGAATATTTATTTATTTATTCTCTTTCTTTTCTTCATATAAATGGAAAATCATCTATCAGCAGAATTATGTATACAGTAATACCTCGACTTATGCTACCCCGACTTACGCGAACTCTGAGTTACGTGATTTTCAAATTTCGTCGATTCATCTTTTGTTTGAGTGTCAAGCAACTCTCGATTACTCAATCCCTCCACACTATTGTTCGGCTTACATGTTCAGACGTGTTGCGCGGAATCGACACATAGCTACAATTTATTTTGTGTTATTTATTTCTGTTTGTTATATCTACGGAGACTTGAGAGACTCTAATTGGTGATTTCTTCTAACCGTGAATGAATCAAAAGATGAGATAAGATTAACGAGAACATTTATTAGCTTACATACATCCGACTTGGGTTTTACACAAATTGCGAAATTATACCCCGACTTACGTGGTTATCGCTTGGTCCCACCTATCACGTAAGTTCGGGGTATTACTGTATTATAAGAGGGGACTGTTTCCATTTCAACATGTTAATTTATGTTATATACTTCTAACTTCTCTATTTAAATCAAATTAAAGTAAATAAACTCATAATATTAAAAAGTCTTTGTAACGCTTTGATTAATGTTTTCAAGATTGATTCTCATCTTCAGACCATTATTTGAAAAGGTCTTTCTTTTTATTGATTATCAATTGAACAAATTTCTTTAAAATGTATTCTATTCTTTTGAAATTTGATCCATATTTCAGACTCTTAGTACTTTTTAAAACAGTATAATAAAAATAAAAAGGAAGTAGACCATAACAACTTAAATATAATACAATGTATAGTCATATTTAACTAAGCAACCATATCCATTTGATATAACATGATCTAAAATCATATGATGTCTTGTTAAGTAGCTGTTTGTTAAACTTTGCTATAAGTCTGCTGTTCCAAGGGGGAAAATCCGAATTATTTAAATTAACATAGTAGAGAGGATTCCTTCCATTTAATTTGCTGTTCTTTATCTAAAGCATATTTTGTATAGTGCCAAAGTGATCGTGTTTGTTACCAAGAAAGGTTGAAACAACACACAGATTTGATAGAAAACTTAATAAAAAATATGAAACTGATAGATTAGATTTCTTTGGTACTTTTTTAATAAAATTCAGAATATAACATTATGTAGACATAAAAGAGTAGTAAATGTTAATACAAATTTTCTCATTGAATATAATACCTTCAAATATTTCATTAAATGTATCCTTTACTCATTATCAATTATTATTAAGCATCAAAGCATTATAATTTATCTAATATGTACTCTGCATAAGATAAGATTTACAAGTTCAATTTTAAACTGAATGGAAGTTGGCACTGCAGACCATGTAATCTGGGGTTGAGTTTTAGTACTTCATTTAGAGAATTAGATTTTCATAAGATTTAGATCTTAAATTTTATGAGAACTATCAATATACTGTGTTTATAGGTCAATAATGAAAAATGGATGTCAAACCAAGTAAAATGAATTATAAAATTAAAAACAACAGATAAAGAACTTCTATAGAACCTATATGTGTTCTTTAAGAGTTTTTCTGTTACTCAAAAAATAATGAACATGAAAAAAACAAGTTTGTGAATATGAAAATATGGAAAAGGAATATTCCTTATAGAATGAATGTTAAGAATTAAATTGAAGTTACATTTAAGTTAACAAATATTACATTTTTTAAAAATGATGGTTTATTTATAAGCTTCCTATTCAAATCCATATATCATTAATATAATAAAATACAGTGGTACCTCAGGATATGAACGCCCCAGCATACAAAATTTTCAGGATACGACACAAAATTTGAACATATTTTTGCTCCACGATACAAACAAAAACTCACCATACAATGTTACATTAGTTCGCAGCACCATTTTTTATTCACTTCTGTTCGTCGGTCTCAGTCAGCGTGTTTGCTTCGATCGTGGAAGGATCTCGCTCGATAAAGGAAATCTTGAAGTATTATCAGAAAGTGACTGATTTTATTGAAAAGAAACATCCCGAAAAGGTTCACACTGGCCGTATTGCTGCTCAGAGTAATGACATTTGCCTAAGTCATTTTAGAAACTTTTTAAA
Organism: Centruroides sculpturatus; assembly: GCF_000671375.1. Lineage (NCBI taxonomy): Eukaryota > Metazoa > Arthropoda > Arachnida > Scorpiones > Buthidae > Centruroides > Centruroides sculpturatus. The sequence goes on along the minus strand of NW_019384622.1, from coordinate 973,893 downwards.
AAGTATGAAAACCAAACCTCTTTGGATAGATATTTTACCAAGTGACTTCTATCCAATGAAAGTGCTGGTGGAAGTGAAGTAAAGAAAGCAAAAAGCAGTGAATAAAAATTAAAAAATAAAAATAAAAAATAAAATAACACTAAGTTTTTAAAAATATTTTCTAAGTTATTTTTAAGTTATTGTTACATTATGTTATGTAAGTTAAGTTTTAGTATCATTTCCCTTCTCCCTGTCTTCTGCCACCAATTTACACCTCCACCGTCGTTAATCCTCAAAGGGGAAGTGCAAATAAAACTATATTTTTTTATCAATTATTATTTTATTATGGTTATTTATACATTTACAACTACAAAACGCATTTTTCAGTGCTTTCCTTACTATAGTTATTTTTTTTAAATGTATTACTTAGCTTTAATTTGAGTGTGTTTTTCGTGTTGGAACGAATTAGTTGGTTTTACATGTAATCATATGGGGAAAAATGATTTGCCTTATGACATTTTCATGATACGATCTCAGTGTTGGAATGGATTAATTTCATATCCTGAGGGACCACTGTATTAATAATAATAAAATTACTTATTTTTTTATTGATTACAATTAAAATGATTTTATTAGTATAGTCTTTTAATATACATGTTTAATTCCATAAATTTTTATATTAAAAAATAATTACAGGTTACAAAACACATTAGTAGTATGCAGGAGCATTGTATGCAATTTCAACAATGTAATATTCAATCTGGAATAAAAAAAATAGCTGCAGAAAAAACCATAGAAAGGTAATGAAAAAGATAACTTCATTAAATGATATTTAAAAAAAAATTAATTTAATTTATCATATGTTTTTTTTTAGAAAACAAAAATTTGCAGTTACTTATTCTATTGCTGCTCAGACTAAAATCCTCATGGACATTCCAACAAAGGTGATTTAAGATTTTAAATACACAATTTTAACCAATTTGTTTCATATAATATGCTATATTCTTTAGATTTGGTCATACATGGAAGATAAAAATTACTTGAATTGTGCTCTTCTTTATTTATTAGCATGTCACACGCATGCTTCTTTACTGTTAGATCCTAGCCATAAACTTGATGATTCTTCTTTAAATTCTAAATTTCCAATAATTAATGATCAATGGATGGCAATTACTTCATTTCATAATGTAATTATTCAAGTAAGTGACTAAAATTTTATATTAAATATTTATTTGTGAGAGTGGGCTAAAAAGTTTTGTCTTCTCTGTGTTATTTTAGTTAAAAATGATTATTTCTAGTTAAAACTGATATTGGTAGTTTGCAGTAACCTCCAATTCTCAATTTGGCAGACTGCAGTTTAGTATGAATTAAAATGGTGACCTGTCAAAACATTTGTTTCAAGAAGTGGGTATTTTTTAAATTTCTTACAGTAGAAAATGTTGGCACCAATTGACATTTGTTGAAGATTCCAAGCTATTTATAGAGACCAGTGAGTCAATGTGAGAACTCTTGAGATGTTTGCTATCAAGACTTAAAGGTAAAGAACTGTGAAAAGGAGATTTGGCAGACAAATCTCCTTTTCACAGTTCTTTACCTTTAACTTAACAAATGAGTCTATCAAAAGTGATTGAAAAAAATGATTTATGAAAATTGTTGCAATTAAACAAAAAGAATCACAATTAAGCATTTAAATATTTTTGAATTAAGCATTTCTAAAGAAGGAGTAAACCACATAATCACATTTCTTGGATTTTGTAGTTTGTGTGAGATGGATATTGTGCACATTGTTGGATGAAATGAAGGCTGAATGAGTTGAATTAAAAGAACTCTTGGAAAGAGTTGAAGATAAAGGTGAAGTTTTTGAAAAAAAAAAATTGGTTGGAGAAATATAGTCCATTACTATAACCCAGAAAGCAAAAGGCAGTCCATGGAGTACATTCATGAAGAGTCATCACTACTAAAAAGTTCAAAAAATAACTTTTGGCAAGAAAGAGTATGTTGACTACATCTTGGAATATTCAAAAGGTTGTGTTGGCAGAGATTTTAGAAAAAGAGACCATAGTCAATTCTGAATATTATATTGAAACTCTAAAATATTCAAAAGTTGTATCAAGTGGAAAAAACAAAGACATGATGAAATGCTTTTCAGTTTAACATTGCCAGGTCACACATCAGCAGAGTTACTGCTGCTACCATTGATTTTCCTTGTTCCCACATCCAGTCAGGTCATACTCCAAATGACTTCAACTTCTTTCTAAAGGTGAAAGAACACTTGAAGGGTAAACATTTCAAATCTGATGAGAAAATGAAGTTAGCAGTATATCAGTGGATACAACAACTCCATAGTTTTTCAATAACAGACTTTGCAAACTTGTAACACACTCAGAAGTCTATTGAGATAGAGGAAATTATATTGAAAGATAATTATGTAATCTTGTAAATAAATAGTAAAGCTGCATTTCTAATTTTGTTTTATTAATTTATGTTAATTCATTGCTGTTCTATTAAAGTGACTGCCAAAACTTTTCAGTCTGCTCTCATGAAAAAATAAAAATTTTATTTTGCAGAATTGCCAAAATAGTATGGAAACAGAAGATGTCATAGATGGAGTAAGTTTTAAATTTCTTTTGAGATAAAATTAACTTAATGTAGTTATTTTTGTTTTAAAAATATTTATACAAATTTGATTACAAAAACTATACAGTAACTTATTAGCAATAAATTAAATTTTATTATATAAAATCAATTTTGTTTCTAATATTTACAATTACTGATAAACATTAAAAAGTTTTGAAGATTATTTTTAAACAAGAATGCTAATTATAAATTTTTTGTAATAAAATAAACTTTTAAATTTAATTTTTAAAATATATAAATGTAATTATATAATGCTTTTTCAGATGACAGAGCACTTCTGTTGTATTATGCTAATGACTGATGTAATGACAAGCGACATCTTCAATATGTTTCTTGAACGACGTCTAGTAAGATTAAATATTTCCTATTTTATTACAATTTCAATAAATTATGAAATGTTTTAACATGTAAATATATTTACAGACAGCTATTGAAAAATTGTTCCAAATTCAAGATCAAGGTAAGAAAATTAAAAATATTTTTTATAAAAGGAAAATTTGACAGATTTTTTTTTCATTTCTCAAATTAAAATTTTCAGAAATAACAACTAAGACACAAGCTTGTAATTTAACTTCTCTTCTTACCAGTACACTTTATCTGGCAAATAAAATATTCTATCCATCTTACATAAATGAATCTAATTATCAAGGTAAGTAGTGATAAATAAATATCTGAATTCTATTCTTAATTATATAAATTGCTTTAAATTATTTGCAGAAGGAAAAATTAGTTTATTAGTGAAAAAACTTCATGCTATTACAAACAAAAACAACTCTGGTAAAATTGTTATAATATATTAAAATGAAAGTTTATTTAAAAAATGTTTAACAATAATAACAAAACATTTATATTACAGGACCTCTGTCATTGCTGGATATTGAAACATGTTACAGTCTCAAATATTTACCTATGTCAATAACAGGTAATATTATTTATTAAAATGAAATGTAGAATAAAGTAACTAAAATAATTGCACTGATTAATAGTCAATGCAATTACTTTAGTATTAATTATAATTTAAACAATTTGTTTACAGATAAAATTTTTTGATTATATAGTTCATTTCTGTGAGTAACCCTGTACAAATGGCCATTTTGTTCTGTACATTTTGATTAAAACAAACTCAAACAGTTTTTTCACACAGAGAAATTTTTTGCTTCAAAAAAAATTATAAATACTTAAAATAAAATTAAAATAAAATGCCATCTAGTAGTAAATATGTGAAACACAGTGTACAGAATAACCTACAGTAATGTAGTGCCATCTATGAATGGAATGCTTTATAAGACTCATAAAATCTGAGAGTGACAATAAATCATCAAGTGATTTGTATCATTAATTAACTGCTTGATATATTGACAAATGATTGTAAAAGGTTAAAATAATATTTTTTTAAAAAAGTACTTATATACAGTAAAATCTGTAAAAACCAGAATTCAGTGGGACACTCTTGTTCTTTTGTCTTGGGTTTTCTGCCATTGACAGAATATATAGTTTTATCAATTTTCTATTGCTTTGTTGTTTATCAAATGCTCTAAAAACCTATCTTTTCTTATTTATGAGATAGGATAAAAAAAATAAGTTTATAATTTACATATGTTTATTCACATTGCATTTGTTACCATTGCAGTCCCAAGAAAATTTGTGGTAGAAAAATATTACGGCAATTTTATTGCCATAATATTTTTCTACCACATTTATTGCAGTAAAATATTTGTGCCTTTGCTAATCTGTAGGCATTAACCCATGATCACATGCAACAGAGGTGCAATTTTCTGCACCTAGGTCAGAAAATCACCTCTAGTTTTTTTGCAAGCATTTTTCACAAAGTTGATTTACTTAGCTGTGTTTTTCTGATATCCTCATGCTATATGTTCTCCACCTGACTGTGTAAAAAATTTTGGTTGAAAAAATTTTTCCTGCTTATCACAGGTCCTCAAAATGTCTGTGGAAAATCACCATCTATGCATGTGATTGTGTGTAGTTTTTTCTTGTTACATGATCACATACATAAGTTTACAGTTTCTGGTACAAAAAATTTACATTTCTGCACAAGGAATTGTTTGTTAAGTTATTGCAATGCAACATTTGGGTGATCTGCTTAGGGGGATGCCTTCTGGGAGGTCTTTTAAGGTAACTTGCCCTTATTCAGGTGTGGAGAAAACACAGAAAATTCCATGTGGCCAGCCTGTCCATGCGAGGCACAAACCCACAATCGAACTCCCAGTGTTCAGGGAATGGGACCACTTGGCCACTGGTGGGCTGCACAAGGAATTAGCCAAATGTTTTTATATATATAATCAGCAATCCACAAAGCATGCCAAACATTGAATGTCACATAGATGATAGTCAAAAATAACAACACTAAAGACTACACAATACAGACTTATCATATGCTTCAAACACTACAAAGTACATCTCACAAACCAAACAAAATATACCAGCACATTGAACAACACACCATCCTCATAGAACAACAAACAGCTGTTATAAAAATCACATGGAATGCAAATAACAGCTACTCATAGGTTGTCATTCTATGATAAATACACAGACAACACAGAAATCTATACATGGCATACATAGATTATAGGAAAGTATTTGACAGCATCTATGGTTATTATGCACATTGCACATAAAATACACCTAACACTTATGTTTCAAAAAGTACAATCAAATACTGGAGAATGACACCACACCTCATGATTTATGAAGTAAACCATTATACATAAAATAATATACATTAAAATAAATCAAATGTACGTAAGCCAATGCATTTTCTAGGAAGATTCTCTTAGCCCAATCTGATTTCATTTTTTCTTAAACATGCTATCTAATAGGTTTATTATTTTCTAAAATGTTTTCATTATTTATGTAATTCTATAATGATACAAATTACTTGATTAATTATAAATATAATTAATTTATTTTACTTTAGAATTTAGACCAAGATTGAAAACTACTCTATCTGTTGCAACTGAAGAAGAGTTAAAAACTGTGTGTGATGTATGGATTCAAAAGTATGAATATAATAATAATTTGAAATTATGTAATCATAAGCATTTTAATAATTTTATTACTTTTTAGAGCTATTCAAGTTATACATTCTGGATTGGAACAACAGTTACAATATATTAGTACAATTAAAGGACTTGCAACTATTCAGGAAGCAGTAATTGAACTGCTTGAAGAGGTAATTAAACAAAATTTTACAAATTAAGTTTTCTCTAAATCAGTGTTAATTAACTTATTAATGAATAAATATAATAAACAATTCACTTATTAATATTTTATTTAATTATTTTTTAAAGCATTAAAAAATACTGTGACTCTGATTTATGAGTACTTAATGTAGAAAAGCCTGATATAATGAGCTATTTTCCTTTATTTCTCTTCTTTATTTACAAGATGAAATATTTAATACAACAAATGCTGACTGATATTTATGAGATGAAATACTTGATAGAATGAATGCTATCTGATATTTAAAAGAACCAAATTGTCTAATCTTGAATGTAATGAGACTGACATTTTTATGCATTATGTTTAGATGATTTATAGGTTTCAGTATTATTTTGTTTTATTTAGCCTGCATATAGACATTTTTTCTCCAGTTTTCTAAAATCACATGAACCAAATTCTTAACAATTAATTTTAATGAACTTATGTGTTTTTGTTATGTTCAATATAATTTTAAGAGATGATAAATTGATAAATTTATCAATATAAATACTAGTTTTAATCATTATAAAAAAAATATATATTTTTAACTATTTGAAAAGTAACATGCTGAAATATATATCTAACCCTCAATTTATGTAGTATTTGAATTATACTATTTTGCAGTCAAAATGGGACAAAATTTATTTTATACAAAAGATTTGTATAAAATAAAAAATGTTATGAAAATATTTTCAGTCTAACACAGCATTTTAAAATATTTTCAGTATTTTAATTTTATTAATAAAAATACTTAATTTTAAAATAATGTTTTAGTATATTCTGTTATAATGTTGCAGCCATTTTGCTGCTACTTTCAACTTGCACATCATTCAAAGAGATGGGATTCTCCATTTTTGTACTGTGTCTCAACTAGGGTTTCTCATTTCCTGATCTTTTGCTTGTCCCAGGATTCCAGGATAAAAGTGAACTGTATCCTGGGAAATCCCAGGACAGAATTAATTATTTTTAAGATATACAAAATATCATGAAATCAAATGATATAATTATTTTTCATTTTTTAAAGTAATTTAATATGTTCTGCAACCTCCAAAATCATATTAATAATAATGTGTCAGATACATATTAAAAATTACCTTTGAATTACATAGAAATTTGCACAAATAGAAAAAATTTATTAAAGTTTGCTGGAAACTGCATACAACAACAACAAATGCTTTGAATTGAGTTGAAAATTTAAAAAAAAAGAACTTATATTTAGATCAAACTTCTAACTTAAAGAGTAATTTTTGTTTTTTAAATAAAACATAATACAAAATAGTATTGTAAATTTTTATAATAAGATTTTAAAAAGCAAAGATGGTCAGTACTCCAATCAGTCGATCTGGTTCTTATTTAACTAATGAAAAGTCCTGCTACCATGAATGTCTTTTCTGATTTAATTCATGTGGGTGGAATCATCTTTAATGCATTTATGAGAAATGAATATTATGTGTTTTTTCACCTGTAGCCTGAAAGATTTCTAGTTCGTTTTCAAGATTGTAGTACTTATTTTGCTCTCTAATATTCTTGATATGTCTACCTTGGTTGCTTTAATAGAAATATCAAGCTTATAGCCCAATAATTTGGCAGTTTGTTTGTCTTTAATAATCAGGTTTACGAAGAAAAACTTCATACTTGCAGACTTCGTACTCGTTTGTATTCTTGCCCAATTTGCACAACTTGATGTTATGCAGTTATTGAAGCTACTGGGCATGGTTAAAAATTAAGACAGCATAAGCACAATTATTCCAGATATTCCAGGTTCTGACAAGTAAAGAATTTTCAAAGTTCTGCCACAAATAAGCTGTGTATTGATTATTGACCATTTGTGACATTCCATAACAAGCAAAAATTAAAAAAACTAATAAGTAGGTTTAAAATTAATAAATACAAATGTATTCTGACAGTTTATGAGTTAATTATACTTTCTATTTGCAAAATTTCCTCAACCTTAACACAAAATAAGAAAAAAGTGAACTTTTAAGAAATTTGTGGGATTTTCTAAGATGAGAATTTCCTGGGTTAAAAAACAACCAGGATCTCGTTTGAGAAAACCTAGTCTCAACCATAGTTTCCTCTAAACAAACCAATAGCACAGAAATTTTTAAGAATCACATATTGAAGAATAAATTGTGCAATTACTGTGATAGCAGATATTAACATTTTTGTAATTATAAATAACAATAAACACCAGTTTTTTGTAATTAGTGTTTCTTGTAAGTTGTGCAGCTATTGCTTGCAAAGTCACTTAATTCTACCTGACTTCATAATCTGTGCATCTGCTTTCTGGCTTAGAAGGAGTGGTCTTTACTTTGCATCAAACACATAAAATGTAACTCCATATCATAAAATGTATAAAGAATTAAATAGAAATAAAAGTAAGCTTTAATATGAGATTTTATGGAGATAAGTTCATTGTCTTCAGTAAACTAATTAGAAAAAACACTGGGATCAAAGAAGTTAATAATGGAAATGATGCAAGAATGAAATTTCATTTTCATGCATTTTATAATGGTCAATAAAAAATGAAACCTTAGAACTTCTCTTGCTATTTTCCATATAAATGTTAGTTTCGATTTACAATGAACCAAGCTACTGTACAAAAATGTTGGGTGTATTTAGCATTTTACTTAAATGATTATTGTGATTAGTTAAATATTCAATATTTTAATTGAATTTTTATTTCTGTATTTAATTTTTATAAGACTATACTATATTTCATAATGCAATAATTGCATATAACTTTTTTCTGTATGTAGATATCTGAAGAATGGTCTGACACATGTAAGCATATACTAAATTCTTATGTTGATGTATGGGATACATTTTTTAAACCTGTTTTTATTAACAGAATTAAGGTAAGTAATAACAATACGTGAACTGTAGATACTGTAATGAGGAGGAGGAAATATTATTTTGGTTTTTTTAGGCGATTATCTCTTCTCATTTGAAAGAAGCTATTAATGTTTGCATAAATGATATTGATAAAATATTAGAGGATTTAAAAAGTACAAAGCCAGAGTAAGTGCAAATTATTGTTTGCTTAGAAGAAAAGTTTCAAAGAATTTATTAATGGATTATATTTTATTATTAGACAAATAGAAATTCTTGAAAATGAACTTATCAGTTATATTTGGACCGAATCACCGTTAGATTTAAGCCCTGGGTTAGGATGGTTGCCTCATTCACAGAGACAGTTATGGGATGGTGGAAATATAGGAATGAAAGCAAAAGGCTATACACCAAAAGTTCAAAAGTAACTATTATAAATGTTTAATATAGTGAAAATATTAATGTAAATTGTTCAATGTATAGGATTTTTAATAATTTTTTTCAATTATTACAATATTTTCAGAATTTCTAAAGGATTAGATAAAATGTTTGAAACATTAGTAGAAGATTTATCCCATTTTAGTTCTCAAAGTAGAAAGTATGCTAATAGCAAAAAACTATTTACTCTATCTAAATCTATAGCTAAATTAGATCTTGAAGACTCTCCAGAAGTTCATTCACACTTGATAACTGTAACAGCTAATCATATTAATTAGTAAGTAGCTTAAAACTTAAAATAAATAAATTTATAAATTTTATGTACATTGTTTCTTTATTTCAGTCTCTTAGCTCATATTAAGGAACTCATTGACAAAAGAGATTCAGAAGATAAAAATATAAAACTTGGGTAAGTGTAAAAATTCAGTCTAATAACTTGAATTTAAAGCCAAATGATTGCTGGATTATTGGGCTATATTAGTCATTCCCAGCTGGCACCATGGAGCTATAATATCTAATTGGAATGGCAGTGCTCTGTTATTACTAATGGTGTACTTGAAGCCGGAGGTAGCTTCGCTGTAGAACAAACTGCCATATTGTGAGGGGAAGAAAGTTTATCTTTTGAACTCGATGTTGGAAAAGATAAAGAATAACATAAAAACAATAAAGAAAACATTCAGTTAGGTTTATTTATCATAGGCAGTGCAACTGCATTTCCTATAATATGTTTCATACGTATATCTCTTGCTTCAGTCTCACTTTTCTCAATTTTTCCTTAGTCAATCTTGATGAATTTTTTTTTTTATTCTATTCAATGCATAACATGATTATAACAAAAAATGTTCATCTGGCATTCTAGTCAGGCCTCTACTAGTATTAGTTTTTGATGCTGTATCTGATTTTCCAACCCAGAAGTTTCTATGTTACACAAATGTTGAGTTACACCTTACTAAAAATCTCAAGATTTTTTTACCTGGTGTGGTTCAATTGAAATATATCATATTGAAAAACATTCTTGAAATTATCCAAGGATATTTTTCAAATGCTCTTTTTACTTTCCCTGGTGTTGTAAATACAGAGCAAGGGACATAGAAAGGGAAAGTATTGGAATTGTGTCAAATTTTACCCTTAGAGTTTTTTGCAAATCTCTTGCATGTGCATGTTTGTGTGGGGTGGCATTTATTTTGTTTAATATCTCAGGATGGGGCAATGGTTAAGAAAGGAAATTTATTATGGTAGTAGCTTATATATAAGGGGCATTGATGCTATTAAATTTTGGGGGTTAAATGTCAAGAGGGTGGGGAGATAGAGGGGGAGTCACTTATCATATTTTGAGAGGAATCAAACTTAATGATGATTTTACTCGTTATTAGCATTTATAATTTTTTTTATATAAAACTCATCTCTACCCTCAAAATTAAGTATTTTGCCACTTTATAATAATTAATAATATAAAAAGTTTTTTAATAAAATGGTGTAATGGATGACACCACACACAATTTTATTCATTATTATTAAAAATACAAAAGGTATTCTTTAAACAAAATCTAGTAACAGCTGGGAAAATTATGCAACTTGTTGCAGGATTTTTCATTTTTGAAATATTTAATTTTTTGGCTGAGATAAGCTAATTTTCATTTCATTGTAAAAAATTGTCAAGAATGAAAAATTTCAGCTATATGACGAGATTTAACATAAAAAAATCTCTTATTATTTATAAATGTTTTGCCTTAAATTCTACTGAAGCCAATAATTTATGTTAAAAGTTGGATTTTGATAAATCGTAATTTCTATAGGCAGCACTTTTCGTCATTCTTCCATATTTAACAAATAAAAATAAAGATGTAAATTTACATATACAGTAAACATATGGTACTACTACTCATTGTGTTTTATTTGGGTTACAAGTAGTGTATGTTGTCAGTTAAATAAATGAAGTTTAAAATATATTTTCCTTATTAACTATAAAATTTATTTCCTATTGTTAATTTTAAAGCTTTTCTAATGCATGTGGTGGTGAGTAATACTTATTTGATGCTTTTGAGTTAACCAAAAACCTTAATAAATAAATGAAAAGCAGAATTGCTTCATCAAATTACAACTTTAAGCAACAAGCTTTCTATGTTTCTTCCATGCTCAAGATGGCAACTTCTGTCCTACATGTGCATATACTGGCTTCACTTGATTCCAGGGGCTGCTGCTCCAGTATTATGGCTCTGTGGTTGGTGCTGTGAGTGATGAGTATGGTTATACATAAATTACTAATAGTTTTGGAGGTGTAGATTGCCTATCTACGCCTCCAAAACTATTAGTAATTTAGAGGTCTGGGCAACATTACTGGCAATTCATCTACACAGTAAGCAAGAGTTTCAGGTTTGAATATTGCTCTGGGCCAATTCTTTTCTTCCAGAACCTTCAAAATTAAAATTAAAAATTAACATATTTATAATTATTAAATTTATCAAGAGATGGTGGCCTTACTGCCCACCTCTAGCCAAATTATTTTATATTTAATTTTTAAAATTAGCCTTAAAATAGTCTGATATCCGGCAGATTGCTCAGTTTGGGTAAGTGTATTAGAATAAAATTATTTTAAATTTAATGATTAAAAGTGATTACATAAGTTTATTATTTCTTTTTAGATTGTTATTTTTAGGTCAGTTTTGTTGTAGTTTAATTGATTTATGCCAACATATTTGGTTATGTTTAGCATCAAATAATTCATCTGTTGTTTCATATAAAACAAAAACTGGAAATGAAAAGGTAATTAAACTAATTATTAAAAATTAAACATAATTATTAACTAATTTTGCATTTTTAATATCAAAATTTAATTGATTTATTTTTGTTATGATCATAAACAAAAGATAATGTTAATAAAATAACTACGTATTTACCGAAAAACCAGCAAAAATTCACTTCAACGAACATTTTCCACCGTCTTCAACGGTCATCTTCAGGTTCGAATTCCAAGAGTTCAAAAAATTCAATATTGAAGTTATGTGCATGCCCAATGCAGAGCCTTAGTAAAATTATTGTGTAACTGGTTTCCTGCTTTTAAAAAATTCCGATGTTTATATAAAACATGTAGACTTATATGACGTGCATCTATTATACATCATAATACACCCTCCATGCCGTTGTCAATGAGTCCATTTCCTTGAAATTGATGGCTGTTCCCTTCCTGAATGCTTTAAAAATCTCCAGCTGTTCTAGATATTTGAGTCTGACCTGGTGTTCACACAGTTGTATTAAACATGCATTATTAAAGTCCACCCTGATGTCTTCATCAAGCACGAAAGAAGCCAATGCCATAGTGGAAAGGCATTTTTGAATTGAGTATTTGTGTTTCTTGATCCTTGTTTTAAGGCAGCATGCGCTAGCACCAATATATTCACCCAGATGATTCATAGGGATAGAAATATATTCCTGGAACAGAAGGAAGGGAACAGCCATCAATTTCAAGGAAATGGACTCATTGGCAACGGCGTGGAGGACGTATTATGACGTATAATAGATGCACGTCATATAAGTCTACATGTTTTGTATAAACATTGGAAGTTTTTAAAAGCAGGAAACCAGTTATACGAATAATTTTATTAAGGCTCTGCATCGGGCATGCTGCATAACTTCAATATTGAATTTTTTGAACTCTTGGAATTCGAACCTGAAGATGACCGTTGAAGACGGTTGAAAACATTTGTTTGAAATGAATTTTTGCTGGTTTTTTTGGTAAATATGTAGTCATTTTATTAATTTTCACACCAGTAGTGTTGGTGTGATGGATGATTAAAAGATAATGGATGATTAAAAGATAATGTCGTATATAATTAATTGAAGTGATGTTTTTCAAAAATATTAAAATTTAAGCTAAAATCTTTCAATTTAAATTTTAAAATAAATATATATTTTGAATATTATACATGTTTTAACTATTATATATAATATACAGTGTCCCCTAAGTTTGAAATGGAACCATAGGGATTATGCTGATGTTTATTATTTTACAAATAAAGCATTGTGCTGAGTAAGGAAGAACTAATTCAAATTATTCTGATAGTGGGGTCCTCCAGTTGATGAAGTCACTGTGTCATCTAGACCACTGTGTTTGATTGGTGAAAAGTCTGGATGCAATAAACTCTTCAACAATTCTACACTGATTGTGGGGTCTCCATCATCAAAATAACTTGAATTTGTTCTGCTTAAAATATATAAATTTTGATAGAACTTTGTAAAGGATAACTACAAATTTTTCTCTTTCCCAACATCACACATTACAGGTAAACTATGTTCTATGATGTGTAACAACATACTGATGACTATTGGAAGATCGAAACGCATTTATGATAAAAATTAAGAAAGTCTTTTAATACCAGTTTATGGTTATTTTAACAATCACCTCGGATGAAAAGTCAGGAAAGTGAAAAGGATAACTATGAAGTTTTATCAAAATTTATATATTTTTAATATAATTTTAAGTAGTTCAATACCCAACTTTGGTAAATACAAAAAGTTAAGAATAATTTTTTTTAATAGATTTGAATTTGTTCCTCTTTACTCAGTGTTGTGCTTTACCTGTAAAAAAATAAGCAAAGATAAACATAACTCCTATGGTTCCAAACTTACGGAACAACCTATATATAGTTTTTAATAACTATTGCATTTTGTCTATTGATAAATCTATCTAATGGTATAATAAAAACCATATTATGACTCTTTAATTCATAATAGAAATTTTTTATTGCATAATTACTAAAGATGTGGGAATTCATGAGTAAGATTAAATTGTACAGAAATAGAAAATTTTATGAATATGTTTTTACGTGCTTCAAGAATGATAATTTTAGAATTATCCAAAAGCAAAATTGCAGAAAAATTAGATTATGCAATCTTAAAAACAACTATAGTATTATCAATAAATGATTTAAGGGTTTTAACTTGCATATCTAAACCTGTAATTTACAATATACAGGTATCCCTCGGTTTACGCCGATTCACAGTAATGCTGCTGCACAATTTCCCATTTCGCAGTGTAATTTCCTGATTTTCCCTGTGCTAGACTGATTTTCATTTCAGTATTGACATATTTACTGAGCCGCAACATTGTACATTCGTTAAAACAAAGATTTTTATTGAATATATTTATTTTTTCTGTTTAATATGATTGGGCATGTATACATTTGCATTAAATTAATATTAAAATACTAAACGTTTAGGTTCCCACGAGTCAAGTTATTAAACTTAATAGTCCAATAAATGTCGTCTGAATCCAGAGTGCTAATGAATGCGAATAGTTTGTATCCTGTATCAGTTCATTCAGGAAAACACCTTATGACACAGTAGTACTTCTGGCAATCACAAATTACCGTTAGTGAGACAAAATCTACTTCTTGTTGGCAAGATGATATCTAACTCTCCTTAGCGAGACGAAACCAACTTCAATTTTTCTGCCCAAACTGAATTAATAAACAAAATTATTTGCTTATTTTTCACTTATGTAGAACCTAACCCTAGACCTTACTGTAAATATGGGTTCATTTTACGCCTATTTGATTTGCGCCGGCTTTTGTGGGAGCAGAACTGCGGTGTAAACTGAGGGCTACCTGTATATTTATTTAGAGTTTGGGAAAATAAAAACAGAAAAAGTAAACATTTTTTAATATATGCATATTTTAGGAAGAAAAATTATGCTGGGAACGTGTAAAAGCTCTTATATCAGATCATAGTGATATAACTTACAAGTGAGCTTTTTGTCTTTTATTATTTTTTTTCAAATTATTAAATATATGCTAATTTAAAATATTATTTTTTAGAACTTGGTGTAAATATGTTGTAAGAAAAGAAGTAAATAAACTTAGAGAAATATTAAATGATTGTTCTCCATCTTCAATTCTTAAATTTGTTGTGGTTTGTATAAGAAAATTATTATTATTATTATTAATATAAAACTTTTATATCTATTATAAGAATTTTAACCATTAACTAGATTTATGTTCAATTTAAACATTATTAGACATAAATGAAAATAATAAAATTTTAGTTGATCACATATTATTCCAATTATTTTATTACCACATTGGCCTGAATATTAGTCAATGCTTTTTCCCAGTTTTAAAGGGACAAAAATTCTGTCTCAACCTACTATATTTACTCAAATGTAAGATGCACTTGGGTCAGGTTTTAGTATCTCTGAAAATAGGTACTGTGCATCTTACATTTGATATAATGTCATGATTAGCTATGTTTAGTTCTGTGTGTCTTATTTCTCTTGCCATTAATTGCATTATGTCATTTTAACGATTTTATTATGCCAATATTAGTAATATAAAATATTTACGAGGTAAACTTAGCTCAATCTTGTTAAGTCTCTTATGGTGATGATGTAAGTATGGGGATGAAAATACCAGAAAAAGTTGTGCAGCACTTTTTCAAATGTTGCATTTCTGATGCTTTAAATGACACTGAGTATGATTGCATGTAGGAAGATGTAAAAATCAAACTCAGTGTTGATTAGCATAGTTTTAATTTACTAAAAATAAAACTAATACTCAGGAACATGACTAAAACAGCATTACTGTTGATTCAAAAGAGTCTAACATGCAAATTTTAATTGAATAAATACTGATTCTGCTGAAATAAATTTGTCCTGAGTTGTCTATTAAAAAAATCTTGGGCAAACACACAGAAATTAAGGTGTACCTTAGATTTGATGGCATCTTATATTCTAAAATGAAAGTGTTTTGCAAATATAAACATCTTAACGAAAACTTGATACATTATAATAAGGCGGTGTTGCCTTATTATAATGTATCAACTTTTGTATGACATCACGCTAAATAATTATAAATAACTGATAAATTTGACCCTAGAGGGTGGTGTTAGGTGCCATCTTGTATCAAATTTAATAATTTTAGATTAAACTGGAAGAAAAGAATTGGCTTGGAGCAGGACACGAACCCGCAACTGCCATTATTCTACCCAGACCTCTAGTTCGATCTCTTCCAGTATAATTAACATATCTATATTATTATATTGTAACAGAAGAAATTCTTCCACAGTTCTGCAAATACATAAGATTTTATTTCTCAAGCATTTTTATTTGTTATTGAAATAAATACCATTAAGTACAAAAACTTTTCCACTTCAAAATGATTTTATTGATGGCGATACACAAAACTAATAGAAGCTTCAGAATTTCAAGAAAAATTGCATTGAGAACATACAAGAGCAGTTGTTTGGCATACTGAAAGTTATGTCCAAAACACTATTTTGAGTTAAGGGAAGGATGATCTACAGAGCACATTACCTTATATATAATATCCTTGTTGGACACCAATAATATACTGCCATTTTAAAATAAGATGAACAGATACACAGAATGCATTACCATGCTTTTTTGTTTATACAACCTTTTTCTTTTGAGTCCATGTTGTCTGTTTGGGTTCAATATCTTATACAGAAATTACAGTACAGTAGAACCTCTATAATCATCATTAATCTGTTCCTAAGGATCTAATGAATATGGAAAATGACGAATATAGAAACAATTTTTCTCGTAATAAATAACTGATATTCAATTATTTCCACCATAAAAAAAAAGATACAAGAATAAAAATTTGTTGTTTGTAAAACTTTATCATACTAAATAAATACAGTATTGTGGTAGAAGGGGAAGAAGAGTAAGCTTATTATTGTTTAGAAGAAGACATACTATCAATTAAAATGTTAGATAATTCCAATTATGATCTCGGCATATTAAATTTTTTGGCTAAGTTGGAAACACTAGAGAGGTCGCAGCCAAAATTTTCATCTCTAAAACGTGAACATCAAATGTTGAGTGACGCCATCTTGTAAGCCTAGAAGTTTGATAATGGCATTTGGAATGTCGAGCATTATTCCAATGACATTCCGAACACCATTGTCAAACTAATAGGCTTACAAGATGGTGGCACTCGACATTTGACATTCACGCTTTAGAGATGAAAACTTTGGCCTCTCTATTTCTAAGTTTCTATTTCTATGCAACCTCTCTATTTCTAAGTTTGAAAATGGACAAAGTAATTTTTTTATCTCTATTGTTGTTCTAACAGCTTTCCGTTTTTTTTTTTTTTCCTGCAGTGCACTTTGTTGGAGCCATTGGAACTTGCGTTTTTGAAATAATCAACGTGAGAAACCAAGAACACACACCATGACCACACAAAGCAGACTGATTAACTACAGCTATCTGACAGTGTTGCCAACTCAAAATTCAAATTTATAGCTATATATTTTAATAAAAATATCCAAATCATATTGTTTTTCCATTAATATTGTTTGAGTTTTTGTAACTAGATAGCATTATAAAAATAGCTAGACCATTATAATTTAGGTAATTTGCATAGCTAGATTGTTCATAAATGCAAAAAATTAGCTAAATTGGCAACACTAAGCTAACACGGCTCAAGATCTAGGACCTTGAACACAGCTAGCTGATTGGCATGAGCATGCAATTGTAGCACCATTGCTGGTGTTGGAAATGATGACAAATACAGAAAATACTGACGAATATGAGGGGAAAGTCATCAAAATGTGATGAATATAGAGGTTCCATTGTAATATAATTAACTACTTAAACTCTGAATCACTTTCATGTAAAATTTTATTCAGAGTAGATGGGACCTTTTGTAGTGGAGTGACAAATTAACCAGTTTTTACTTAATTAGTATTACTGATATTTTATAAAAATATTTAATTATTATTTTAATACAGAAAAATTTACTTTTAAATTAAATCTATATTATTATTATTTTAATAAAATAGCAATGGGATAAAATAGAAATTAAAGAAGAATCTGAAGATGGAAATGTTGTAAAATCAACCATTTCTATTCCAGTACAAGTAAGTTTTAAAAATTAATTGAAGAAAAATATTTTTGATATATAGTAAAACCTGCATGAAACAAAATAACACAGTATTATTATTTTTTTTTATTTTGAACAAGTTTTAGTATTCTTTTTCTTTAAATAATACCAGATAAATGTCACACAGTTAAGTTCATTTTTTATAATAAAATTCTTTTTACAAGTGTAAAAAAAATTTATAACTAGGACTAGTCCAAATTAATTCAATGTGATCCTAACTAAAGATGGCAATATTCAAACAAAAGAATTGAGAACTGTTTGATTGCAAAATTTTTTCATGTGCTAGGTATTTAAATACCTCAGATGCAAAACTGGTGACTTGCTCCACTGTCAATGTCAAAAATTCTAATCACATTACAGTAATACAGAGACCAAATTATTTTATGATCTGACTTCTTGACGAATTTAATACTCTAAATTTCTAATTAATTGTTTACCTTAGATTTTAATTATTGGCATGTTGATCAACTTGTTTTTTAATATTCTGTGCTGGTTAGTTACTAACTACTCTGTTCAATACAAACTGGCAGCAAGACTATCTTATTTTCATTGTTAGTGACAAATGTGATTTATTGCTTGTTCTTGAGAACTCATTTGCTTCTTAAAAGTTATTGTTTTTCTCCCTGGTTAATTCTAACAAAAACTAATATTTAATATTAACAAAGATTTTTATCTGCATGCCCTCTTGTCATGTGATCTTTGTTTCTCTGACAATGTTCTAAAATCATTCTCAGAATATAGTTTGGCATTCTTTGCAATGACTGTTATACATTGAGGCATGACCATTGAGAAAAGACAAGCTAGAGATAATTTGGAGGCCCCCTATAAATTAATGTTATTTTTACTTTTAAAAAAATATATTTATGAATGCATTTTTTAATTAATAATGCATATATTAATAAAGAAACATTTTACATATTCCATTTTTTAAAAAAAGGGACCAGCTCTATCTGGGTTGCATACAAGTACTCATTTGTCCTGCCTGAAGATTTTATTTATTTGTTTACAAGTGAAATTTTAATTTCCTGTTTTATTCAGGTTAATTTGTCTTTGTAGCTAGAAACCTTTTCTGTTTCTACATTGGACAGATTTCTAGCTTATAGTAAACTTTAATATAGAAAATTGCTTCATTTCAAACAATTTGTGAGATTAGTGAGATTTTATGTAATAAATCCAGTTAGAGTATGAAGAAATGTTAAGTAATTTGGCCTAGAGATAGGCATTAAACACTATCTCTTATTAAATTTAATAATTAAAATTAAATTAATATTTATTAACTAATTTAGAATGTTCTAGAAGAAAAGAATCTGCCCAAAGTGGGACTCGAACCTGCAACTGCCTCTTACCGTCCAGATGCATTGCCAGTTACACTACCCGGACCTCCAACCAACCTCCTCATTTCCATACCCATAGCTTATGAATTACTACTGTGGCACTCAGCTAGCTATTGCTTTACCTTGGCAAGATGTTCATATACAAATATAAAGATCTGTAATAATTAATCTGAACTAATAGTTCTGGAAGCAAAGATCGGATGGAGGTCCAGGTAATAATTGGTAACTCATCCACATGATAAGTGGCAGTATAATAATAAGAAAAATAATCTAATCTAACAAGATTATTTATTTAACGAATAATTTTAGCTTTTTAAAACTCATAATTAAGATTTTATTTATGATTTTCTCAGAATTAATCTGAAAATGGTTGTGAGAAGATGAAAATTTTTGTTAAATAATCTTTGCTGGATCAGAAAATTAGTTTCTCTATAATTTTAGAATCTGTTAATAATGGAAACATTGTTTGCTTATGTGTTAAACAAGTTGTAATGATTTTTTAATCTATATCTATACTAATATTATAAAGAGGTAATGTTCGTAAGTATGTAAGTTTGGATGTAGCAGGTAATCTCCGAAACTACTCATCCAATTTCAAAAATTCTTTCACCAATATTTAGAATGGAACTTCAGGGTAGATATAGGCTGTATATTATTCCGTAAACTTTCATATAAATTAAAACATATCATCTAGGGCTAAGGCTTTTATGTGCAACAGATGGCACCACAAGTACGATGCCCTAAGTTTGCATTTCTGTGAGGCATTATGATTTTCTGTGAGGATGAACTAAAGCAGATCATCTTCTGTCTATCTATATGAATAAAAATGTAATGTTCATTTGTTCCTACTGATTCCTTTGAAATTTTGACACAACGCTGCATTTGAATGCACACAGTGGTGTAGCGTAGTTTCACAGTAAAATTTCACAATAAATAATAATAATATCAAGCCTACAATAGTGCTACCGCCCGGACAGTCCGAGATGAAATTACATGTTCACCGTCCAGGTGAACTAGTAATTTCATCCGAGTATATCCTACGCAACCTGTTGACCTTTTTTTTTTTTCCTTGTACGATTCGTTCGCATTCATATACATCACCAATATCCAATAGAGCTATTTTAAACAGGTCGCTGCACTAGCACAGAATTTTTCATTGCTTGTTCTGTGACAAAACTGAATTTTAGTCTTTTAAATTGAAATACCTAAATAAGGGGGCGAAATTTTCCTCCGCCCCGGGCGGCTGACACCCATGCTACGCCACTGAATGCGCACATGTTTTTATATAATATACATGTCAAAATTTCCCACACTGGGGGGAGATGGACAGGATTAAGGCTTACAGTAAAGAACTGTGCTTCTATTTATACTACAAATATTTCAGATGTGGTTTTTTATGTTTTTGATTGCATTTTAATAGGGTACGTCAAGAGAATGTACGCTAATAAGGGATTTTTTGAAAAATCTCCCCCCCCCGGGAAAGTGTTATACATTTATAATACAGTAATACCCCGACTTACGCGAACCCGGAGTTACGCGATTTTCAAATCTCGTCGATTCGTCTTTTGTTTGAGAGCCACGCAACCCTTGATTACTCACTCCCCCCACACTATTGTTCAGCTTACATGTTCGGATGTGTTGCGCGGAATCCACACATAGCTACAATTTATTTTGTGTTATTTATTTCTGTGTTTGTTATATCTACGGAGACTCGAGAGACTCTACTATGTCATCCAAACGAAGTAGAACTAATTCTTCTGCATCAAACAAGAAAAGAAAAACTTTATCTTTGGAATGTAAAGTTAACATTGGGTATGTTCGTAAAGTCGAACGAGTTAAACGAGAATGACGTCATCGTTATTCCTATTTCGTTAGACTTTTCGAACGATTCGTTACTAACGCGTTTAACTCGTTTGACTTTACGAACGTACCCATTATTAAAGACTTCGATACAAAAATGAAAATTTGTGAATTGGCAAAGAAGTTTGATCTACCGGAATTGTCGGTCAGAACAATTATAAAAGGCAAAGAAAAAATTCTCGAAGCTGTGAAAAATGCTCAATCTTTAAATTCAAGCATCATTCGTAAACGTCACAGTATTATCGCTGAGATGGAAACAATGTTAAAATTATGGCGTAATAATCAAGTAAATGTGAAAAATTGTAAAATAATATAGGCCTAATTTGTTATACATATGTATTATCTAAGATTTTATTAAACATTTTTTTCTAAATTATTGTTTTATTTAGTCTCTGGCCCCAATTAAAAATTATTTGTATGTATTTATATGCGAAATTATACCCAGACTTACGCAAATTCGACTTACGTGGTTACCGCTCGGTCCCACCTATCGCGTAAGTTCGAGGTATTACTGTAGATACATTTTGAGCCACAACAATGCGTGACAGGGCCGACTAGTGTTTTATAAATGTTTAAAGACTCCATAATATAAGTAAGAAGTAAATAATGATGAGAATTGATGATTCCTTAATTTGTGATGCAAAAGTGACAACAAAAAAGCATTATTATACCATATACAACATATCTGTAAACACATACAAGGATAAAAAGTGTAAAACTCAATTTTTTTATGCACTGCCCTAGTGAATTTGAAGAATTAAAAATTTAATTATGTCAAATTACTGTAATTTTTTTGTCTTTTATTTTCATAATGTGCTTTTCTCGAGTGTGAATCTTACATTTTAATCTTCCTAGAAATATTTAAATAATAGATAATTTTAAAATAGATTATTTAATTAATATTTAATAATGTTTTTCAGATATCTCCACAATTACACTCTGTGCTATACAAATTATGTTGCAGTATTAATAAAGCCGGTGGACATGCTTTAAACAGGTAGCGTTTAAAACATTATTTATTTGTTTATTGAAATTTAAGATGATGAAAATTAGAATACTGCCCCTGTAGTAAGTTGATGCTATTCTAATTTGGCACACCTCATTGTCTTTGTATACAGTACAATTAATTAATTTGATTAAAAAGAGATTGAAATCATTAAAATTTTAATCCCAACAAAAATTTTTTTAATTAATAATTTCTAAAAAATAATCGTCATCATTACAGCAAGTTTTTCAACTTAAGATAAATTGATTTCATATTTCAAAATATCAAAATCAAAGACACATAATTTGTCAGACTATATTTAATATGAAATTATTATTTAAAGAAATAATATTTTGTTGTTGTATAATATAATGTCATTTTTTTCACAAAATATTGAATTTTTTTTCTTTTTGTAAATTTACTAGAGACATATTTTATTGGAGTCACAAACAAAACACAATGCTTTTGAAGTACTTTGGAAAAAGTTATATTTTATATATGACACTGATACAGTAGTTTCTTGTGAATTGTCATATTCAACTTCATCATAATGTTTTGTTTTCGGTTTATAGTAAATTCAGAATCAAAACATCTAAATAAATGATATCTAATCCTGATTAAGTTTAATACAGTGGTTGCCAAAGTGGGCACTACTGCATCCATGGGTGGTGAGTAAATCTAGGGGGTGAAAAGAAGCAAGTGGCAGCAGAGGAGTGCTGAAGACAGGGTACTGAACGGTAACCATTGGGGTAACTGACAACCGTTTCCTTTCCTTTATTTAAAACTAGTAAGAAAACCATTGTGTATATAATAAGTGGAATAAGAATAAATAAGGTGAATTAAAAAGAATCAGTTGGGAATTAATAATAATTTTTTTTTATTAAATGTAAATTGAAATTCAAAATTGAGTTTTTACAAAATTTTAAACATGACTGATGATAAATATGAAATGATTTATCATAAGTTGAGGATAAAATTTTTTATTTAAGTTTTTAAATTTCAATCATTGAAAATATTTTTAAAATATAAATAAATTAATTATAAATTAACAATTATTTATAAACATTGGAAATTAATAAAACTTTCATCTAAATGTGACAAATTTTTTAATAGAAAAGTTATTTCCATTTGATTTTAGTTATAAAGGAAAAATGAAATATCCTGTCAGAAACAGACAATATCATAAAAATAATCAAATTATTTCCAAAAATATATATAAATATCATAAAAAATCTGATCAATGATTCTCTTACAAAAATATTATTTTTTCTTATTTAAACTGATGAGAAAAGTATTTTTTCTATGAAAATATATAAAATTTAACCAAATTTATTTATAATTGTATTGTTTTTTAAAATTTTAAAAATGCTAAATATATCTTTATATTAATTTTTATAGATCTGTAACTCAAGGTTTGGTCTCGGAATTATTTTGTTGTGTTTTACCAATTTATAAGAAGGCTGCTGAAAAAAAATTATCAGATAATCCTAATCTTATTCAAACAAGAGCATTACAAATGATGTTTGATATCAAGTTTCTTGTTGGATTGATGGGACCGAAAGAAAATTCCAATCATCCTATCCATAAAGACGTTGATGAGATAATAACACAATTGGAAAATCAAATAGATCCTTTTGATTTGAATGTTTTTACTCCATTACTTCAAACAAATTTACGAAAAGTTGTTCATCGATCAATGGTATGATTTGAAAAAGTTTAATTAAAATTCTTTTATTACATATTAATTTAATACACATCTATATCTACTGTATACTAATATATAAAGCAAGAATGTTTGTTTGCTAGAGGTAATCTTGGAATCTACTGAACCAATTTTTAAAATTCTTTCTCTGTTGGAAAGCTCATTCCTTCCAGAAAAACATTGGCTGTATACTTTTTCTTATTAAGAAAGGAAAATGCATGAGAATGATGTTTTTACCAAGGTATTTGTCTCATATCTTCATTTGTCAGTTTCATTCAAGGTCATCACCTGGTGGGCTTTATTAAATTTATTATCTTATATTTTTGGTTTTGGTTTTGATTCCTACAGTTTGCATAGTTGTTTATATTGTCATGGTCAGTTGTTTCTTATAATAATACTTTTATGTTATCAGATAATTACAAGTTGTAAGTATCTGATAACATAAGTTGTCTTT
Organism: Centruroides sculpturatus; assembly: GCF_000671375.1. Taxonomy (NCBI): domain Eukaryota; kingdom Metazoa; phylum Arthropoda; class Arachnida; order Scorpiones; family Buthidae; genus Centruroides; species Centruroides sculpturatus. Next base: position 949,550 of record NW_019384622.1, on the reverse strand, counting down.
TCTTCTCTGTTTAGATAAACAACATTCTTGGTCAACTCAAATCTACTATAATAGCATAAGCAGATGATATTAGAATAATAAATCATAACCCAGACATTCCACCAAGACTTGCATCATTTGTCAGAACTCTTTCAACAATATAATCTGAAAATTAACACCCATAAAACTGTCATAATGTACTTCTCTCATTCAGAATACCCCTCTTTCACCATTTTATATTAATAGAAATCCTTTAAAATATGTCATTTCTATAAACAATCTTGGCATAATTTTTGACAATAAACTTACATTCAAGAGTCATATTGATAAAATAGTAAAAGCATTAGCAATATGTCATGGCATCTTCTGGTAGTTCTGTAAACCTACCTGCATGCTATTTTTTTTCACAGATCTTCAGTCTGTTATAGGTTACGGTTTATTGATTTGGGCCATGACTGCCCCCTCTCTTTTAAGTAAAATCACAAAAGAACTTGACAAATTTTATTTAACTTCAAATTTACTGTGCCATCTACACCATACTTATAATCCAAATGTTGCCAGGTCCAGATTGGGTCTTCTGATCTTTAAATATCACATCAAATACTTTGACCAATTGCACTTCCATAAATATTTTAATGGAAATGTATGGTTGGCTTAGCTAAGTTTAGGAATTCTTCAATGGAACTTGCATAACATATGTGTTTTTTACTCCCTTTTATAGATTAAGCATTTATCGAAGATCATATTTTTATTGCATCTGTTATAAAATGATAGATTTTGAAAATTTACTACATGAAGATTTTAGTTATTTTAAACGTGTTTATAAACAAATACTTTATAATTCTTATTGTTTAATATTTATGTCTTATTGTTATCTTATCAATTTTTTTAAAAATGTTTTATTCATTTTTTTTACACTTGTATTTTTATGTATCTGGGTTATACTGTTAATTGGGAGTGGAAATCTTACATCATATACATGACATTTCCATTTAAAAATTATAAAATAAATAAATAAATAATCTAAGGAGTGAATTTACTTCCCTTAGACGAAACTAATCTTTTGTAGTTAGGTAGTCTATTAGTAAGTAGTAGGTATTTTTGTGTGTTCATTGTTTTAGTATTAATCCTACCATACCATCATTTAAAAATAAGAATTAGTCTTATGTTATCAGATATCTACCTACATGAATTGAATTCTTTCAGTTACTTTTTGGGTGTACACATGTGAGTGAGCCTCATTGGCAATAAAATGCCTAAAAGAAAGTTACAGTTGTCATGAACATCTGCTCTAAATCAAGATGCAAATGTCTCTCTGGTGCCCTACAAGAAATATGAATTACCATAAAACTCTGATCCTTCACTCCTCTCTGATTTCATCCCCTATTCCCAAACTCCCAAACCTTTTGAGCAATCTGGAGAAATTTTGATCAGTTACTCTCTAAAATCTTTCAAAAAATATACTTTAAAATTTGGACCTTGCTTCATCCCCTGATTTCATTCCCCACAAATTGTCAAACCCTTTGACTAATTTGCATCAAATTTTGCATAGTAACTCTCTTCCACCCTGTGGGAAACATATGCTACCTTATAGTGAGGATGACTCAATCATCTCCCTGACTTCCTGGGCAATGCTAGGCACTCTTTGTTAGTTTGAAATATAGCAATGTAAATATGTAATTTTCCAATGCTTAGAAAACATTTAGAAAAGTTGAAACATTCAATAATCAGAACTTAATACATCAAATGTATTATCCTTTAATTATATAGGACTAGTTATCAATTGAACTTTAATATTGTCACACTTAAAATTTTTCAAGTTAGATTAATTATATTTAATATGAAAATGAGTAAAAGTAAATTATAGAAAAAAAAATGACAAAATGTGACTAATCAAAAACTAGTTTTTTAAATTTTTTGGCTAATTACAAGTAAAGTTTTGAATTTATACCATTTTATAAATATTTTAAAATGTTGAAATGTATGTTTTGAACAGTTTTCATTTATTTTCTAGCGTTTTTATGGTTATAAAATTAATTTGGAGTTTTGTTATTTACGTGTAAATATTTTTAAGGCAATTATCATTTAAAAAATAAATGCAATTTAAAATATTAATAAAAATATTCTCTTTTAGCCATAATCATTTTATTTGATATTTTTAGACTTCAGAAGAAAAGAAAAGTTTAATGTGTAATTTTATAGCAAACATATAAAAAAATTCTTTAAATTCCTCATTTAAATTATAAATGATCTTTAATAAAGAAATTATTTGCCACAAAAAAGCTAGTTGAACACAATTATTTTTATATTTATAGAAGCAATACTTTAGTAATACTGTATCCTAAGACCTTGTTATACAATTTTCCATAAATAACAGTAAAAGTAAAAAAGTTTATATACAAACACAGTTTTGTTCTGCAATTATTAAGAACAAGTTCAAAATTTATAGCTTCTGCTAGCTTGCTATGCCATGATGATGATAGCAGAACTCGTAGCAGGTCAACTAAAGTCACAAATTGTCACTTTTTTCAACGTAGTATCTTTACATTTCTGGAAAGCAACAGTTTGAATTTAATTACAAAAGTTTCTTTTACTGTTTTATTAAATGGGATTGCCTAACTTCAAAATAAAGCCAGTATTGGTCTCACCAATTGCTTTAATATTTTGTGATATTATTGATCATTACAAATGATCGTGCATTTACTACATAAGGAAGTTTTTCAAGGAACTTTTTAGTTGCTTTTAGTGATGTGGAGCAATGCATGTGTGAATTTTTGCTATGACTTTACTTTGACTAGTATTACAGATTCTGTTCTCCGTTAATAAACACAAATGAATTTCAGATTTTATTTTATATTATTAAGTGGATCTGATAATATTGGCTTATAAATAGATCTAATCATGGTATGGAATTTTTAAGGCCTGAATGTACTTTTATGGATAACTATTATAACTTATACTTTTAAAATATATATTTACATTATATAGTACACATATAATAGTTTTATGTGATTATGATTAAAAATAATAGTGGTCAAAAGATTATATTTTTACTTTCCTGGCTCTGTTACATGTAACATAGAGAAATTATAGCAATCTATCAAAAAATGACCCTCCACAATTATGTTTTTTGGACTTGGACTTTGAAATGTTAAGAAATGCAAAAGTAGTTTGGAGTTTTTCTGTATGTATAGATGTTAGTGTGTTCGGGGCTATGAATTTGTTCACCCACTTTGAAGCTTAGTAACTCCCAAGATTTTTGTTGAAAATTTGTGAAATTTTGTAGGGAGGTTTATGTATTAGGGAGATTGATGCTATTAAATTTTGGTGATTAAAGGTTGAGAAGCAGCAAGATATAGGAGAGTTGTGTGTCATATCTTGAATAGGATTGTACTTAATGAAGATTTTATTTGTCGTTAGCATTTATAATTTTTTATAAAATTTATCACTACCCTTAAAATTAAGCTTTTTGCATCCTTTAATAATAAAATCTTAAAAAGTTTTTAATAGAATATCATAACAGATAGTTCTACATGCAGTTTTAAATGTTTCTGAGAAAGTTAAGCAACCTGTTACTGGATTTTTTTGTGACAAGATAGACAATGTGTATTCAGTTTACATTACTATCATTTTGACACTATGTTTGAGGAACTACTGCTGAGGAAGCACACTATTGTTAACATCATTGTGTTTAGTTGCATAATTGATATTGCATTTTCAGTCTTTACTAAGATTGTCAGTGGCTACTTTAAATATAATATAAGTTCTCTTAATGTAGATAAGCAGAAGTATCAGTGCACGTTATCAATAATCATATTTCCCACTTTAAACACAGTATCTGGTCACATAAGTGATGCCATGTTTAAAATGTGGAAAAGTAATGCCATGTTTAAAATGTGGAAAAGTAATGCCATGTTTAAAATGTGGAAAAGTAATGCCATGCTTCTATCCTATTCTTTTAAAAGAATGAAAATATATCTGGATAAAAAATTTGGTTTTGGTTCCTTGAATTTAGCATTTTTTCTCATCGTAATTATCTATGTTAACTTTTTGTTTTACTTCATTGTAAGGAAAAGAATATTCATCTTAGTAATCGCAGCTTGTAAATAGTACTCTGTTATTTCACATTATGAATTTTGTTCATCTATTTACACAATAGGCTGATCTACCTACAGAAAATGCTGAAAATGATAGCCATTATATTCTAAACACTTATCCACAAGTTTTTCAACATTTCAGACATAATTGCCTATATTGTAATAGTAAAGTTTGTCCTTAGTTTATCCATAGTATGCTTATTGTTCCATAAACTTTTTTCTTCAGAAAAACCCATAAAAAGTCCAGACTTGAGGTCCGGAAATTATGGCAATTCAATGCAGTCAATTTGCTGCAAGGTTAACTCAACACAAGTATTATAATTGCTGGATTTGAAGAACTGCTGCTGAGGAAGTGCACACTATTGTCAACATCACTATGTTTGGTCACCTAAGTGTAAAGTGAAATTTATGATTTTATTTCTACATTTGCTGCTTTCATATTTGGAAGTTACATGAAAAGATAATTTTTACATAACCTCCAAATTTGAATTGTTATAAAACTCTCAGTGCATAGAAAGGCTCTATACTGGTAATTTTATAATGATATACAAGTCAGAAAGCAAGTTAAAATATTAAAAAATTTTAGATTAAAAAACATTACCCATCGAATTAGATTATTAAAATAAGTTATAGAATGATTATTGTTGTATTTCTATTATTCAATTAGCTATTTGCTTATGTATAATGATAGAAAACTTTAATTCTGACTCAAATAAAAATAAAAACGAAACACTAAATACCAAGATTCAATAGTCTTGACTTTGATGCACAAACCAATTTCACAAATTGGACAAATATATTTCAGGAGAAGGTTACATTGATTTGTTTTTATTGTTTACTAATTAAGATTTGTTGAAGATTATGTAAAAATGGAGGAAATAAACAAAGAAATGTATAAAACTTTACAAATTCGAAATACCTTAGAAATATTTGCTTTACTGGAGTATTTAGAATTCATAGTGATGAATTTTTTGTTTTATCTTCTAATTCCTTAACAATGTAATTGCAGTCAAACCCCATTTATCTGGATCAAATCGAACTGGAACAATCTAGATAAACAAAAATTTGGATACNAAACAATAAATAAAACAAAACTAAATAATGTGAAAAACTAAAACAAATCTTAAATTTTTATTAATAAAAAATATTTAATACACAACAATAAATTTTAGTTTTTCTAGAAAAGTTTGAACAGTTTGTTTAAAAATTTAAAATATTGAAATTTGTTTTATTAAATGTCTAACAAAAGTTGTTGTAAAATAACAATATTACTTTTAAAAAAATAATTGTCAACAAGACCATGTCTTGTTTATAAAATCGTACTGCTTGCTGTGTTACCAGCTTAAAGGTGTGAAGGAGTACATGTCAAAAGTTGCAATTTGGCACAGAGTATTAAGTGCCCAAATCATGCGCGCATAAAAAATCCAGACTTGTAGGTACTCAAGGGACCAAGAACTTAGTCAAAGTAAAATACAAAATGGTGACACTCTTTCTACGAACAGGCACTAGTGTGAGATTTGTGCATGTGTTGCTCATTGGGAAGTTGTAAATGCAAACGTTGGGAAATTGAATTTTGACAAATGAATCTTTGAAAAAACCCATTTGCCTGTCCTGTGTTATTTCCGACATATCTCTGGTTGCAATGTGCTGACCTTGACTGGTTGACCTGAGATATCTCATTTCAGCATCAGAACATTTTTGAAACTAGATGCAGGGTTCCTACGCACCTGGAAAGTCAGGGAAAATCAGGGATTTTCATTAATGTTAGGAAAAAGTCAGGGAATTTGTCAAAAATTGTCAAAAAGTCAGGGAATTTGTCNCATAGTGATGAATTTTTTGTTTTATCTTCTAATTCCTTAACAATGTAATTGCAGTCAAACCCCATTTATCTGGATCAAATCGAACTGGAACAATCTAGATAAACAAAAATTTGGATACTGAAATTAATGGGATATTAAAATAAAAGTTTAAAATTCCATACTGAAAATACTTTTTGACAAGATTATGTCTTGTTTATAAAATCGTGGTGCCGTCCTGGCTTACCAGCTTAGAGGTATGAAAGAGTACATGTCAGGAGTTGCAATTTGGTACAGAGTATTGGGCGTTAATAAACACAAATGAATTTCAGATTTTATTTTATATTATTAAGTGGATCTGATAATATTGGCTTATAAATAGATCTAATCATGGTATGGAATTTTTAAGGCCTGAATGTACTTTTATGGATAACTATTATAACTTATACTTTTAAAATATATATTTACATTATATAGTACACATATAATAGTTTTATGTGTACTATATATTTACATTATATAGAACTATTATAACTTATACTTTTAAAATATATATTTACATTATATAGTACACATATAATAGTTTTATGTGATTATGATTAAAAATAATAGTGGTCAAAAGATTATATTTTTACTTTCCTGGCTCTGTTACATGTAACATAGAGAAATTATAGCAATCTATCAAAAAATGACCCTCCACAATTATGTTTTTTGGACTTGGACTTTGAAATGTTAAGAAATGCAAAAGTAGTTTGGAGTTTTTCTGTATGTATAGATGTTAGTGTGTTCGGGGCTATGAATTTGTTCACCCACTTTGAAGCTTAGTAACTCCCAAGATTTTTGTTGAAAATTTGTGAAATTTTGTAGGGAGGTTTATGTATTAGGGAGATTGATGCTATTAAATTTTGGTGATTAAAGGTTGAGAAGCAGCAAGATATAGGAGAGTTGTGTGTCATATCTTGAATAGGATTGTACTTAATGAAGATTTTATTTGTCGTTAGCATTTATAATTTTTTATAAAATTTATCACTACCCTTAAAATTAAGCTTTTTGCATCCTAAATAATCTAAGGAGTGAATTTACTTCCCTTAGACGAAACTAATCTTTTGTAGTTAGGTAGTCTATTAATAAGTAGTAGGTATTTTTGTGTGTTCANAATTTTGGTGATTAAAGGTTGAGAAGTAGCGAGATATAGGAGAGTTGTGTGTCATATCTTGAATAGGATTGTACTTAATGAAGATTTTATTTGTCGTTAGCATTTATAATTTTTTATAAAATTTATCACTACCCTTAAAATTAAGCTTTTTGCATCCTTTAATAATAAAATCTTAAAAAGTTTTTAATAGAATATCATAACAGATAGTTCTACATGCAGTTTTAAATGTTTCTGAGAAAGTTAAGCAACCTGTTACTGGATTTTTTTGTGACAAGATAGACAATGTGTATTCAGTTTACATTACTATCATTTTGACACTATGTTTGAGGAACTACTGCTGAGGAAGCACACTATTGTTAACATCATTGTGTTTAGTTGCATAATTGATATTGCATTTTCAGTCTTTACTAAGATTGTCAGTGGCTACTTTAAATATAATATAAGTTCTCTTAATGTAGATAAGCAGAAGTATCAGTGCACGTTATCAATAATCATATTTCCCACTTTAAACACAGTATCTGGTCACATAAGTGATGCCATGTTTAAAATGTGGAAAAGTAATGCCATGTTTAAAATGTGGAAAAGTAATGCCATGTTTAAAATGTGGAAAAGTAATGCCATGCTTCTATCCTATTCTTTTAAAAGAATGAAAATATATCTGGATAAAAAATTTGGTTTTGGTTCCTTGAATTTAGCATTTTTTCTCATCGTAATTATCTATGTTAACTTTTTGTTTTACTTCATTGTAAGGAAAAGAATATTCATCTTAGTAATCGCAGCTTGTAAATAGTACTCTGTTATTTCACATTATGAATTTTGTTCATCTATTTACACAATAGGCTGATCTACCTACAGAAAATGCTGAAAATGATAGCCATTATATTCTAAACACTTATCCACAAGTTTTTCAACATTTCAGACATAATTGCCTATATTGTAATAGTAAAGTTTGTCCTTAGTTTATCCATAGTATGCTTATTGTTCCATAAACTTTTTTCTTCAGAAAAACCCATAAAAAGTCCAGACTTGAGGTCCGGAAATTATGGCAATTCAATGCAGTCAATTTGCTGCAAGGTTAACTCAACACAAGTATTATAATTGCTGGATTTGAAGAACTGCTGCTGAGGAAGTGCACACTATTGTCAACATCACTATGTTTGGTCACCTAAGTGTAAAGTGAAATTTATGATTTTATTTCTACATTTGCTGCTTTCATATTTGGAAGTTACATGAAAAGATAATTTTTACATAACCTCCAAATTTGAATTGTTATAAAACTCTCAGTGCATAGAAAGGCTCTATACTGGTAATTTTATAATGATATACAAGTCAGAAAGCAAGTTAAAATATTAAAAAATTTTAGATTAAAAAACATTACCCATCGAATTAGATTATTAAAATAAGTTATAGAATGATTATTGTTGTATTTCTATTATTCAATTAGCTATTTGCTTATGTATAATGATAGAAAACTTTAATTCTGACTCAAATAAAAATAAAAACGAAACACTAAATACCAAGATTCAATAGTCTTGACTTTGATGCACAAACCAATTTCACAAATTGGACAAATATATTTCAGGAGAAGGTTACATTGATTTGTTTTTATTGTTTACTAATTAAGATTTGTTGAAGATTATGTAAAAATGGAGGAAATAAACAAAGAAATGTATAAAACTTTACAAATTCGAAATACCTTAGAAATATTTGCTTTACTGGAGTATTTAGAATTCATAGTGATGAATTTTTTGTTTTATCTTCTAATTCCTTAACAATGTAATTGCAGTCAAACCCCATTTATCTGGATCAAATCGAACTGGAACAATCTAGATAAACAAAAATTTGGATACTGAAATTAATGGGATATTAAAATAAAAGTTTAAAATTCCATACTGAAAATACTTTTTGACAAGATTATGTCTTGTTTATAAAATCGTGGTGCCGTCCTGGCTTACCAGCTTAGAGGTATGAAAGAGTACATGTCAGGAGTTGCAATTTGGTACAGAGTATTGGGTGCCCAAATCATGCGCACATAAAAAAATCCAGACTTGTAGGTACTCAAGGGACCAAGAACTTAGTCAAAGTAAAATACAAAATGGTGACACTCTTTCTACGAACAGGCACTAGTGTGAGATTTGTGCATGTGTTGCTCATTGGGAAGTTGTAAATGCAAACGTTGGGAAATTGAATTTTGACAAATGAATCTTTGAAAANTCTTTTTGTTGAAAGATTGATTTTAAAATTATGTGTTTCTAAATCAAGAGTTCATTTTAAGCACAGTACAGTACTATTTGTTTATCAAAGAATAATTTTTGTTGATTTTATGTTACCTTGTATTTACTAGATTTACATACAAATAATAATGATAAATGATGATAAAATAAAAAGCTTGTGTTTTGTTTGTAAATTGCTTATTTTTTCATTACATTGAAGTTGTGGATTCTATCAAACATTTTTCTACAGGATGTATGTACTGTATTTTTTTAATGTGCAGTCTTTGAAGTATATCAACCATGCAAAAAGAGGGCTAGATGTACTCAATTTTCACAGTAAATGCTGTTTTGTTATGTCGATATTCCACACTAAAAAATGTGAGGGTCAGGGAATTTGGACAAAGTTGGTCAGGGAAAGTCAGGGAATTCAAAACAAGAATTTGAGTAGGAACCCTGTAGCTGGCACTAGTCATTATAATTTTATATTAAAATTAACTTCCAAAATATAATTTTTTTTTGTTTTTACATTTCTTAATATATATATATATATATTTTGTTTGTGCAAAATAAAAAATTTCAGACGATACAATAGCCATGATTATTTTTTTTTAAAAACAGGAAATTTTCATTGGGCATTGACAAAAGTTCAACCCAGGATGACATGTGACTGAGAGAAATTTTGACATTGGATAGATATAAATATGTCATAATAACCTTGTATGACTTTGCAGATAATACTTAGAATGTAACACTAACATTTTCGACCCATTTCTAGGGTCGTCTTCAGGTGTTCTATAATTTTTTTTTCTTTTCTAGTGTGATATGAGTTTGATTCTGATTTTTAAACATTCCAATCTCAATGCTTCTATCATCAAAAATTTATTTTTTAAAATTTGAAAGATAGAAGCATTGAAGATTGAAACGTTTAAAAATTGGAATCTCATATAAAATTCATATTGCACCAGAGGGGGGAAAAATTATAGAAGACCTGAAGACAACCCTAGAAATGGGTCGAAAATGTTAGTGTTACATTCTAAGTATTATCTGTAAAGCTATACAAGGTTAGTGTGACGTATTTATATTTATTATCGCTTTGTTTGTTGAATGGATTTCACATTGGCTAGGTTAATTTCACTGAAAATGCATCGTGGACAACCTCGTGGTTGGCTAGCAAAGTATGAACAATCAGGCTCAAAACCAGTGATACAATACAAATACAAAACCAGTGACAATACCGAAGGGCCTCCCTATCCTTTGGCACCATGGGACTGAAGGGTCGACATTGCAATGAGAAGTTTTGTTAAGACTGACTGACACCATGTCTTTATGGACACACAGACAAACCGTTATGTTCTCGTGCAAACAGATTCAGGATGGAGGGAGAGACAACGACCGGAAGTGACTTATGCAGAGATGAGTTAAAGTAACAACTGTTTAATTGGTAACTATAGGCCATACAGGACATACAATATATTGAGAGAGAGAGAGTTTTACAGTAAATACACGTGGCAATAAATACCTTGAGTTTTAGTGATTCGCTAGTAGGTCTTGAGGCTCTTGACGACGTGTCCAGTTAGGCAGTCAAGTATTTTGGTTTGACTTCTATCCAGATAATAGGCACTTAATAAGTCTGATGGACGACAAAGTTAATCCAGTGAAAAGCACAACGCACATGGAAAAAGATACAGAGCTTGTGACTGATCTCTTCTAGGACAGGGCAACAACTGCTGCACTTTGTTGTACTGTTGAAATCGAAATATTAGGTCAAGAGGTGGTGAGAAAGCGTCGTCGTCAGGCCTGAGAACTTAATAGATGTTTTGTTCTCAGGTGCGAAAGTTGACAGTTATTTAACAAAAGTATAGCTACGATGTGGTGATAGGAGATAATGATATAAACATACTGAAAGTCTGGATCGGATCCTCACATCACCAAAGAAGATTGAAGAATGAGAACAAGACCCGCCGTGAGCTCAAAGTGATCCAGCTTAGTAGCGAGTCTGAGACATAGTCTTGTCCCAAATACAGCCTTGCCGTTTTACTTGAAAATTAAACTTACATGCTTTACTGACTTGAAACAAAAGTTACATATATTTTATAAATAGGAACATAAAAATTACTCGTTATAAATTTTTATCCTTGCAAATGTAATATTACTACATAGGAACAGTACTGTGCATATTAAGGTTGTAAATGATGATTCAATGATCTCACAAACATTGCAAAAAGTAATTTTTTACAAAAATTTAAAAAGAAATGATTATTTAACCTATCCATGTTGAATTTTTGTCAATGTTAAGCCTAACAAAAAAAATTTTTTTTTCAAATAATAATCGTGGCTACTGTATTGTTAAAAATTATTTTATTTTGCACAAACAAAATATATATATTGAAAAATATAAAAACAAAAAAAATTATATTTTGAAAGTTTGTTTTAATGTAAAAATTATGATGCATAGTGACATCTAGTATTAAAAAACATACCGATACTGTAACGAGATGAATCGGGTTTAACCCAGCGGGTCAAAGGTCACAACCCTGATATATGTCTGGAATAACACAGGTGAGGTTAAACCAGTTAAGATGAACAGGATCTGGATAAACAGTGTTTGTATTTTTAATAGATTATGGAACCTGTTACTGTGAAGATGCAAGCATTGCCTGAAGTGGACAAAAGTCCAAATGTGCTGAAATTTGTTTTGTTCTAAGTTTTATACTCTATTAAAACAGAAATAAATTAAGACTTTTTGATCATTGCTGCTGTTGATTTATTTGTGAAGAAATATATAAACTATTTAATTTGTTCTTGATTAGATGGTTGCTGTGTATTATTATTACAATGCTAATATCATTGAATTATTTATTTATTTTTTGGTTCACCATTATTTTTGGATCATTCAGTATATTTATTTGATTTTAATGTTTAACTTCCTTTCTTTATTAAAAATTTTGTAATATGAGAATGTATTAATTATAATTTAAATATGCTTTTCAGTTATTATTAGGTTTATTAACTCCAATTGATATAGTAGTGCCTATGAGTGGTCCTCGATCGTCCACCCAATCAACCCATTCGGAATTACATAATTTGCTTCCGGTATCAACCACAACTGGACGTTTTTCACTTCTTCCTATTGTAACAAAAGTCCAGCAATCCGTATCAATAGAAAAAGCAAGTGAGGTAATTATTATTATTATTATTATTATATTCATAATTGTGTTCGAGTTCTTGAGTCATAGTTGATTTGTTTTCAGTTATCACCTCTGAAAAGTATCTGCATGCATAGCTCCAGTCCAAATTTATCTAACAGTACTAACAATGTGCCAGTTACTAAATCTGCATCGTTTTATGACCGTGTTACTGCTATGAGTAGTAGTTGGTTTGGGGGGCAATAAATCTAATTTTGTTATTTATAAATGTAAGTATATAATAATTTTAATGGTTATTAAAATTTGAGTGCATAATAACTTTTCTAAAATAAGTACATTTATTTAGCAATATTATTTAAATTTTGACATAGTTAAAACAGAATATTTTAAGTAAACATGAGTCAATATAACGAAATACACATCTCCACAAATTCAAATAAATAAAAGTAACTAAATGAATTATTTAAAAAAATATGACATTGATGATGATAAATTTATTTAAAATATATTGAAAGTAAATCCCTTTTGATTAACAAATACTTGACATAAACTAATTAATATTCATACAGTAGATTCTGCTTATTCTAATGGTTCTCAGATTGTGGAATGTGCTTTCATAATGGAGTGTGAAACTCTTGATAAGGGACACAAAGAAATTACTGATGTTACTGTTTATAATAAAGTAAAACTCCTGTATTTCCAATACTTAATATGTCTTTAATGCAATATTGTACTTTTCAGTACAGTATAGCATTAAAAACACTCACTGACCATTTTATTTCATTAAAATTACTTTGTAAGCTATTATTGTGGTTATGACTAAAATTTATTATTTTCACATTTACTTGAATATAAGATGCAATTTAATTTCTACTAGATGCTTGTCTGTAGATTTTTATTTTTTAAATAGGCAACTCAATACAAATTTATGTCTACGGAACTGATTCTGTTGACATAAATTTGTTTGATATTTATTGTGAGTAAAATAAATTATATATCACTGTATATAAAAAATGGTATCAAAGTCAGAAACTTCACTTTCCATGTTGGCTCTTCTGAATCAACACTGGATTTATTGCTCACATCTTTCCATATACAATCATCATAAGTGTGGTTTAAAGCATCAGAAATACAACATTTCTTCACAACTTTTTCTGAAATTTTTATCCAAGTACTTATGACATTAGGCCGAGACTCCACTACGGTAAAAAGGGTATAAAAACCCCTCGCTGTAAAAGCTTTTAATCACGTGACCCTGATATTTTACGCTTGAGCAGGTCGTAAAACCATCATAAAAGCGAGTTGAACAGTGTTCAATGTTGGATGCGAATACAGCTGTTAAACGGTACCATCCACCAATCAGAAATCAGTTAAATCTAGGTCATTGTGACGTGGTGTGAAAATGGTGGAAAACGAGCTTTTGTGTACATTCCCTCGTGGCTACTCTAGAATAGATCTGGAAAGATTTATCGAAAACATCCAAAAGTATTCGTGTATCTACGACAAGAAGTATCCCGATTATAATAGTGGATGCCTAAATCACGCGATATGGACGGCCAAAGGAAAATCCTTCAATTTAGAGGAGTATATAATGAAAAAAGCTAAGCTGAATAAGTGCTGTATATTATCTTAATTAATAATACGATGATAAAAGTTAATATATGAAAGTAAAGATATTATTTTTACTACATTTGTAATTATAGTACAGAAAAAACTTGTAGAATATAATCATTGTCTTTATAACTTCGATAGTACTGTTGCCATAAAAACTTCGTTAGCCGGACCTCCACCGCAATCCAGACGCAAACACAAATAGGTCACGTGATTAAAAGTTTTTATGGTGAAGGTTTTTATGCCCGTTTTTACACTAGTGGAGTCTTGGCCTTACTGTAATAGACTAACGAGATTGAGCTAAGTGAACCTGTTAGATATTTGCTGTTATGAAAATTGGTCTAATAAAATCATTAAAATGATGCAGTAGAAATAGTGACAGAGAAATATGACAGACAACACTAGAGATCTGTAATTATGTCGCATTTCATTGAATCTAAGGCATACCCTATTTTCAGAGATACTAAAATCTGAAAACAAGTGCATCTTACATTAATTAAAGTCAATACAGTATATCATCAAATTTTGATTTCATTTAACAGTAAGTATCTCTCTGCACTATTTTACTTTTGTTTGCATGGAATATACAGTGGAACCTGCCGATACAACTACCTTCCTATAGTGATCAATTTTATTTGGCCTTAATTTACTCAACAGCTTTTAGGGATACTTTTTTTCTATGTAGTGACACCTGCTTATTGCATAATGTGACAACTATTAGATCTGGTTTTCCTGAAATGTAACCTATTGAAGTGATCACTTTACAGAAAAAAGCTAGTTGGTTGTGGGTTTTTGGATTACTGATGACTCATGTGGTATGGGTAATAATAAATTCTACTTGCAGGCCAACTTCTGCCTCCCACGAAAACTCCAGAAATAGCCCATTGTTTTCTACCATACTGAGTTTCTCTCTTATTTGTCATATATAAGTATATTCTGTAGTTTTGTATGTTTTGTTCATTACTGAGATTAAAATCTGTTCATCTACAGTTCTGCAGACTTCAATTATGGCTCAAACCAAGCCATACAGAGAGCTTTCTCTGAAAGAAAAAGTTGGGGTTATCAAATTTCTTGAATCCAATAGTCAGCAAAAAGCAGCAGCAAAGTTCAGGATAAAGTAAAACATGTTAACAACACTCATAAATGCAAGGCAGAATACCTTAAATGTTATTAGGACAATGAAATTTGAAACTGCTCAAAGTAAGAAAGAAAGTAAGAAAGAAAGTAAGAAAAAAAGCAAGAAAGAAAGCAAATTTTGAGATAAATGCTGCTGTTCTGAAATGGTTTTGGCAAATGCATGTCATGAAGGCTTATGTGTCTGGCTCAATGCTAAATGAAGTAGCATTCACATTCACAGAGAAAGTTCATATTCAGAACATTGATGCATCAAACGACTCACTTCAATCATTTAAGCAAAGACATGCCATTTCAGAGAAGGTATTGTGTGGAGAATCAAATGATCTAGATGATGCAACAGTGAAAAACTTCAAAGAAAGGATATCTTAATTTATACAGTTTTTGATGCAATTAATGTATATACTGCTATATAAAACCATAGCTGTCAGTCAACATTAATAGAAATAAATTCACAAAACATACAAAATAATGTGTCTTGGGGTTTATTTGTTATAAAGTGTGTATTCTCGTATAGCAACCATTTATCTTGATCCCAAGGATGTCATCTTACACAGATTCCACTGTAATTGTATAATACAGTTAAACTTGTCATACAACTTAAGACAGAAACCTGCCTAAATGGAATGATTTTCTATATTAAATTTTAATATAGGCCTGAAACCTGTCCAAATGCAGATTTTTTTTGGTACAAAGAATGTAACTTAACTTGGATAAAGTGGAAAATTAAGATTCCACGTGTAGAAAAATAAAGTAAATTGCTTCTAGGTATAATGTCATCATAGAGCATGAGAAATTATATTCCAAGAACAATTTTGAACTATGTTAGAGGGGAAAAGTCACATAAGTGGTCATATGGATGCAATGTTTTTGTTAGTATTAGTCAGTCAAATTAACCAAGGGCAGAACTGAATACTTTTAGGAATTGAGAACTTTCAAAACTTGGAATGAGATTCTGACAATCAAATTTACAAGAATAAACAATGAGAATAAGGTAACAGTGTTGCTGGTTTACCTTATATGGAGCAATTAGCATCTAACCAGTATAGAGTATTTGAGAACAAGTTGATTAACATTGTTGGTAATTAGAAATTAAAAGGCTTGAAATTGCTTCTTGCAATGCCAAAAACTTTAAGAAAAATACTAATACTGTCTTATCAGCATTATTATTTTTTACTTGAAATATTTTTACAAGTACTTTCAAAAATTATAGATTGTCTTCTTCAGGCATAGAATAATGAAATCTTAATGGAACCTTACAGTTTAAAAAATACATTAATGTGTTCCAAACAATAAATTTAAAATGCATTCCATTAGATGTGTCAATACATTTAAAAACATTAATATTAATAACAATAAACAAACCAGAAAAAAAAAACAAATGTATGAGTAATGTATAATTTAGAATTAACAAATTTTTTTCCTGGTTTGTTTATTGTTATTAATATTAATGTTTTTAAATGTATTGACACATCTAATGGAATGCATTTTAAATTTATTGTTTGGAACACATTAATGTATTTTTTAAACTGTAAGGTTCCATTAAGATTTCATTATTCTATGCCTGAAGAAGACAATCTGTAATTTTTGAAAGTATTTGTAATAATATTTCAAATAAATAATAATGCCAACAGACAGTATTAGTATTTTTCTTGCAGAGATTAAAGTTAGTGATTATAATTAGAATATTAGAATTTCTGAAGGCAGCAAATTAGACTAGTTTTTGTACTCAAATTGTCTTTTGTTGTGATGGGAGCTTGTATGGATCTGAGAGGTATTCGATTACTTAGTGCAAGTTCTTTGATGCAACGAAAACTTTTTTCAGTCAAATAGTTCCCAACTCATGCATTCAGGTATTCCATCTTCAGTTGGGATCATTTAAAATTAAACCTAATAACAAAATTTTTTACATACATTAAAGTGATTTTACTATAAAAAATGAACATAACTGTGTGACATTTATCTGGTATAGTTTAAAGATTTAAAAATAATGCTTAAAACCCATTCAAAATGGAAAAAATAGTCCAGTACTATACAATTCTAGTTTACACAGGTTTTACTGTAGGAAGAACTGTAAGAAAGCCTTAGTTTTATTAGAATAAAATACACTCTAAGAGAATTATAGTTTAATATACTTTTAAGAAAAGTGTAGAGGAACAAGGATTTTTTAAAAAACAAGATATCATCTCCTCAAAAAGTTTGAGAATCACTTGCTTATTGCATTCACAGATATTATCATCATCTAATGTTATTAAAATTAGCATGTCCCAAAATGTAAATTAAAATACACTTATTGTAATCAGAGTTTCAGTTATAGTTTATATTTTCTTCAGGTAAATAGGCTTTTTTAATGTGTCTTTCTATGTTGTAAGCCACAAAAGGCAGTTGTTGACACTCGTGATATTTATCAGTTATAATTATCATAATAGCAGATTTCATTGTGTGTATTTTGTATATGCCATCATTCTGTTTTAACTTGGTCATCACGAGAAATTATATGTGAAAAGTTAATAGAGATTATTTGTAAATATATGATTTTTAAGAATTATTATATTATCTAAGCAAAAAGTTTATTGTTATTTTCAGATTTGCAGTATTAAGGCGAACTAAGGGAACTCTTAAAGAGATCTTTGATATGGGTAAATTTGTTAAACAAAATATTACTGTAAAAATTTTAATTTAATAAATGTAAATATTTATAAAATAAGAAACTTTAAGTTTTAGAAATTACTTTTACATATAAAAATGTTCAGTACAGTAGAATATGGCAAATATTTATATTAAAACAGTCAATATTAACTTGAACAATTTGTAAATTTTCAAGTACTGATTTATTTAATAATTATTGCGAAAACTTTGAATGCAATTATTTTTTCTAGTTCATTAGTTTAATTTTATCTCTGAGAGAAAATTAAAAAATTCAAATTTTCCCCGAATACAGAAACAAAATTTCATGTAGTAACAAAACTGTTTTTCTCTTTGATTATTAGAACAATTTTACTATTTTTTTTTTATTTTGTGATTTTTGACTGTTTGGCCATATAATTTATAGAAGATTGCACTTTCCTAACTTTGATGTCAACAATAATCATCTCATTGAAATTGTTTTTTGTGATTACCATTCAGTAATCCAATGTGTAAAGAAAAATGGAGATATAAATACATCAGATATTATTTAAGAGATGTAATAATCTAGGATCTTGATTTTTTAAATGCATTGATAATTATAATTGGTCATCCAAAAATATGGATATGTCATTTTCACAAATTCATATTTTCAGAGCAATAGTGAGAAAAAACATGTTATGGATAGATCATCTGTACATTTTTTAAACATTTTATAATAGCCTATCATCTTTATAATGTACTGATTGTGTTTTTCTTTACTATTCCACTTGTATGAAAAAAAAAGATAGATTATAAATATAATTATATTAAATAGTGCATTTTATACACAAACTGTAATGCAAGCCACATGAAAAAAATGACGCACGCATTAAAAATATGGTGCCTTGTGTAGTCTTTGTGTAGTTTATAATAGTCTTTATATAGTTTAAAATAGTATATGTGGAAATAAAATGCTATAGATTTAAATTTTATCCATTATCAATGTTTTGATAGATAACTTGCTAAATATTCTGATTATCTAACATTTACTATAGTATTTCCCAGAAAAGAATGTTGCTTAGCTATTGTGGTAGAGGATACACATTTAAGACTCATCACATTGGCACCAAAGATAGAATAAAAACTATTTTACAATGTAATGATTGTACTATTATTTTTTTATTATTATTTCACTTGTAATAAAAAAAGAAGATAGATTATAATATGATTATATTAAATAATGTATGGTCATTCCATGCCAGCTGTATAAACCTCCATGCTTGACCAGTCTCAGATGAGATACAGATTAATACTGACAATCTTCTTCTGTGTCCTGTTTATAGAACTAATTAAGAATCTCAATTATCTATTTTTTCTTGAATTAAATATTTGAGCTGCTTGCTTTCTTTGTTTTTCTGATTACATAAATATGCTTTACAAGAATCAACCACTTTTAAGGTTACGGGCAATTTTTGTTTATTAGATATAATGAATGAAATGCTGTGCACAATTTATTGGAATCAAAATTAAGTCAGAAAGTGAGTATCACATATCATTAGTGCATTACTAAGATAAGAATATATTGTAATTTGCTAATGATTGTTTAAATGAAGAGCAGACTAATAAGTAGGCATTTAGACAGTTTTCAAAGACAAGCCAACAATTATCTTGAGGAATTGTGGTTCCTTGATGATGATATTACCAGTTCACTAAATTAGTAGTCACAAAGACACCATGGATCAATGTAAGGAATAATAATGTTCTATAATTCTAACTGTCAAGAAAACACAATTTGCTGTACTAAATATCCACTTTTTGAAGTTATTTTTCTCCCCTTAGGATGAACCAAAGATTGGAAACATGGATTCTGATAAAGGGCACTTTCTAATGATCCCAACAATAAAAAATCCAAAACAACGCAATTGGAAATATTTACCCTTCAAGATTGGTACCAATCAGCCATGGAGCATTTTTATGGTACTTAGCATATCTCTGCAAATTGGAAAGATCAAAATTTTTTGTTTTATGTGAGTGATGACAGCCATATGAATAATTAACAGTCAAACCAACATAAGATTGGCATGCTTGTTTTAGGAGTTATAAGGTTGCTGAAGTATGAATCCAGGTGTACCAAATCAATTTTCACTCCTAATTTATGGAAAAGTTATGCTAGGCCGAATGTGACTAACACATTGAATTCACAACAAAATGTTGTCCTAGGTCACCAAATTTAAAAATGTATGCTTAGTTCAGTGATGCACAATAGGACAACAAAGTTGATTATTTGTATGATGTGTGCATGGAGAAGAGTGGAGTGACCTCTATATCAAAGTCTCTATTTCAGAAATCACAAAACATTCAGATCTAATATTTTGTAGATCATAGTTCGAGACCATAAGTTATCTTACTGTGAATTTTGAACAAACTTGGACAAGGGTTGAGTGCAGAGATTTGTACTATTGGCATGGAATGATTCACTAAGAAAACCTTCAATTTTTTTAAAAGTTAGTTTAGAAAGAAAAGATGATGTAATAAGTTCTATTATATTAAAACTTAATTCAAGATGACTAAAAATGCAAATACATGTTTATATTTTTGTTAAAATTATGTGAAATGTTACACTGGCTTTACAGCACTATACCCAATAAAGTTTATTGGGCTTTCTTTTAAAATCTGATATATTAATCTTTATAGTAAAGGGGAAATTATCAATGATAAACTTCTGAATAAATTGGTGTATTTATAATTATTTATGCAGATATATAATGCAAAAATTTATTCAATTATTTCAAAAAGTAAGAAAATATTACTGAATTTTTAAAACAAAATTGTAAGATTAAATATTATCTGTAATAATTAGCATCTGAAAATTTAATATAAATAAACAAAAGCATGACTTAAATTTTTAATATTTGTATTAGAAAAAATTTTATTCTTGTCGATATTACTTTATTTAAACCATTTATATCAAGTAAAAAAATATTCTATTTAACATGTGTTAAATAAAATCATACATAATTTCAGATTTGTATGACTCTGAATAGAATAAATAGAAAATAAATAGAAAATAGAATAAATAGAAAAAAGTTTCTGCATTCACAAATGATTTCATTTAATTGACAACAAAGTGTGAATTATTCAAAATGATCTACAATTTAATTTCTTTTGAGTTTTAGTTAACTAAAACCCAAAATGCATTAATATTGTATTTTACTTTCCCAGCTGTTATGTATACATAACAAGAGAAAGGATGAGAATCGTGTCAAATTTGACCCTCAGAGTTTTTGCAAATCTCCAAGACACCACCTAAATCCAAAAAAGTAGAAAAAAAAAACAGCAAATTTTGCATGGTGGCTTGTATACAAGGGCATTGATGCCATTAAATTTTGGTGGTTAAAGGTCGAAGGGGTGGGGAGATAAAGGGGGTCATGTGTAACTCCATAGGGTTGGACTTAATGATAATTTTACTTGTTATTAACATTTATACTTTTTTTTTTATAAAACTCATCCCTACCCTCAAAATTAAACCTTTTGCCACTTTATAGTAATTAAAAATATAAAAAACTTTTTATAAGAAAATCTCATAACAGATGGGTCACATGCAATTTTATTAAGTTATATTGTAATTAAAATTATAAAAGCTATTTTATAAATAAGAACTTGTAATAGCCAGGAAAGTTATGCAACTCGTTGCTGGATTTTGGTTTTGCTCTGCATTTACATTATCTGTCATCATATAAATATTAATAGAAAATATAGTATAACAAAGGAACATATGAAGGAAAGTAAAAAAAAAAACTAAGTTGCCTTTTTACTTATTTATTTTGAATGTAAACAATTTACAATGCATAGATATGAAACAGATATAGGCATGAATTCATTTTTTTTCAGCATAGTGTTTTTTAATGCTTGACTTCTGGATGTCTTTATTAGACTATAAGTGCAGATACTTCTTTAACGGCACCATTAGATTTCCACTGGTCTCCAGTCAGTCAGAAGTTGTGTGGTGCACGATTATAAGCAGCAAAGGAAAAAAATTCACATTATTATGAGATTGCAACAGCAGCATTTCTCTATATTTTTACTGTTTTTCAAACTGAGAACATTTGAAGAATTGAATGTTAAGAAAATCTTTGATAATTGTCAGGAAATATATTTTGAAACTGAAAAAAATGCATTGTGTATTATTTAAATTACTTTTAGAATGCATGTTATATACCAAAAAATATCATTTATCATTAAAATATTCTTTTTTTTATAAATTATACAAACTATGAATTCATATATTTTAGGAAATAATTATTAAGTTTGATATAATCATAAAAAATGAATACTGTATTATAATTCACATTTACGATCAATTATTGTTCTGTTAATAACTGAAAATAGAAAGAAGCATAATACAATGATTTCAATGCTAAAATATTATCAATAAATATTTTAAATATTAAATATTGTATAAAATACAATAAATGATTTTTAAAATAAGTTAGGGTTTGATATTTTTAATTTGGTCTAATATAGTTTTAATAATAATTACAAATTGACCAGATAACTTAATTCTAAATACCATATTTTCTGTAATAATAACCTGTAGTCTAATAATTGCCAACATAAATATTCTTCTTATAATAATTGCCTATCTAACATGTGAGATAAACTGCACCAATTGACCTAAATACTGGTATATTAGCGGCATTTGACATTGTTATATAATTGACTATTGATGCAATATTTTCCGATATCGAAGTCAGAAAAATGAATAGTGGCTGATATTACTGATGCCGGAAAGTATTGAAATTTATGAAGGTAATCCGAGTATTTCATTCAAAATATTTTTAATGTATTTGTTATGATATTCTGATTTAACTAGTTTTATGTCTCTTGAAATTTTGTTTTTTCCATCTTAAAACAATAATTTTTTAACAATAAGCTTTTAATCCCTTTTTTAAGATATTTAATATTATACAAATATACTTTATTACACATAGGTAGAATGTTATTACAATGAAAGGATTATCACTAAGGCAACCCAAAAGCATATAAAGCAATATCTGAATCCAACCATAGGTTTCTTACCGAAACAGTGAGATGTGTGCATACCATACCATTTCCAGTTATTAAGCAATAAAGCAAAGTTTTGAATAAAGCAGAATTAAGAAATTGTGTCAAGGTTGCCATGTTTTTTCCCTGCAGCCCAGTCGAATTCCCACACTTTGTCTCTCCATACCTTATTGCTAATCGTAGCAACTTGTCAGCAAGATAGGAAGTATTTTGAGGGTTGTAGTAGCATACAGACACTTATGTCCAAATAAGCCAAAAATAGAGATTTTTCTCATTTTTATATATCCATGTGAAAATACAATATACATGTCTTGTTTACCATATTTCAGTTCTTTTTTATACTTTTCAAATTTATAGCTATTATTTTCGTGTGCCCTCTGTCTGTATCATTTTTACATATTACAAACTTCACCTTCATACCTAAAGATTTAATCATTTCCTTTCAGAAAAATTGCAGTTTTTTTGTATTTAATGCTATATAGAAATTTACTGTTTTTTTAAATAAAATATTTGTTTATTTTTAAATTTTTATTTTGGATAATTTTGAATTTTTTTATTTTCTCAGTTAAGTAATTAAAAAGGTAGCAACATGTTTTAAATTTTGGTAGCAAAAAAAGATAACTTTTTTTAAATGTAGCAACTTTTCATTCCAAATAGTTGGCAACATGACTCCCATCTTTCCAGGATCTGGTAATCATTAGTTATATCTGATACATTGCTGTAGAGATTTGAATAAACCAAATTTCTAATTAAATGTATTTCATTGTATCTTAAGATAATGCTCAAGACAACAGTTACAGCAGCTCTTTGATTACATGAATTTCACGATGAAGGGTTTGTAGTGGAAGGTGGAAATTTGTGGTGTGATTACTGCGATACTATGGTCAGCTATGAAAAAAATTCACTGCGAGTACACATATTGCAAGTGTGAAACATTGTACAGGTAAGAGTAGTAGCAGCAAGAAAAGAACCTTACTGTTTACTAGTAAACCTTTGAGATATCAAGACATGGTTTCCATATTCTGTTCTGTGAGAATACCCTTGCACATTTACCATTACAAAGGGTTCCAAAAGTGGATGAAGTCTAATTTAAAACTATCTCCAAATGAAAATTTGCCTAGTGAAAGCATCTTGTGCAGGATTTTCCCCAATGTTGGAAGTAAAGATTAAAGATTTAGACACTACTGCACAAATGTGTTGAAGTGCTGACATTCTGCTGATACTAGATGAGTATGAGTCGGTCAATGTGAAAAACAGGAAAGTTGTAAATACATTGGTTGTGCGCCTTCAAACCTACAAACCACACCATCTAGTGCAATCAAGATTGTAGAGAAGTGCAACAGTGATATCATTGTCAAAGAAGTGTTTGAATCTCTTAAACTTTTGAATGTTGAGTTAGAAAATTTTGTTGGATTTTTGACAGACAACACTCTGGCATGAGTTTCAAAGCAGTAACATTCATATACAGTGTGCATGAGATTGTTCCACACAACATGCTGGGTACATGTTACATATTTAGTTGCTGAAGAAGTACACACTAGGAACAGCATCCTGAACATTTCATCTCAGGGATGGAAGCAGCTCTAGTAAAGGCAGCAAATAGAGCTATCTGGAACAAATGCCTTCTATTTGCCAAGAACCACCCTTTGGCACTGCCACCTGTACCAGTTATTATTTGATGGGAGATGTGGCTAGAAGCAGTTTTGTACTACCATAAGAGGTGGGATGCTGTAGTGACATAGATTAGAGAAAATCAGATTATGGAAGAAGCAGTATTGCAAGAGCTTGGTGAGTTACTTGATCAGTTCAAACTTGAAGAACAGCTAAATGCAGTTGCAAGCCAAGCTGAAGCTTTATGTAACTTGATCAAGAAACTGGAGTCACGGCCTGGATGAAAATCAAGTGTTGTAGGAAATGATATTTGGCAAATTCTTAGAGGCATTCAGGAACTGTTGGTATCACTCAGAACATGTTTGAAGCTCAAACTTTATCTAAGTGGCAAACATCCAGCAAGGTAGTTTTGGAAATAGCTTGAAGTCCATCTAAATCATAACCAAGCAATGGACAGTATAACTTCTCAATTGTTCAGATTCTCCAAGAAAGAGGTACCAAAGGAAGAGATAGCATACTACAATGCTTTGATCAACAATAAAAACAAAGCAGTGTGCGATGATATAATAAATTTCTGGAAGCACTCTACCAGGGAAATGCCAATTTTGATTCAGCTGGTATTAAAAGCTCTGCCAGTTCCTACTAGTAGTGTGGATGTAAAGAGGCATTTTTCTAACCTGAGCCATGTTCTCATACTGAAGAGATCATCATTTACCAAGGAAAATTTGGACATTCATATTCATCTCATGTTCAACTCAGTTGATCTATCGGAGTAGTATTGAGAATCAGGTAAACCAATAAAAATGCAAAGAAAATTTGTGTGCTGAATGCAAGTGTAATTTAAAAAGAATAAATAAATTAGGCAGAATAAAGCAGAAAATTTCTGCCATAAAGCATAATATAGCAAAATTTTTATTTTTAAAGCAGACTGTGATAACACTTTCATTGTAATAATAATCTCCATATGTGTAATGAAGTATACTTGTATTAAATATTATTTTTTACTCCAATAATTGTCCACCAAAAATGAAAAAAATTACCCTCTGGACAATTATTACATAAAAACATAGTATATAAAAATAATTTATGAACTTAAAACTGCTCTCATGTTTTTTATCTGACAAATTATTTTAATAGTTATAATGAAAAATAAAAGTACAGCTAAATGCTTAAGGCAACCAAAACTTTTTAATGAAATGTTTTTGTACTATTTTAAGGTCTGGCTTTGGCTCATACACACTTCAGAATCAAATGTTGGAAATTTGTGGTGTTTTGAAGATAGATTAAATTTCAAAATGGTACCAAAACTAAATAAATAATAATAAAAAAAAAAGATTAAACTTTACATGAAGTATTAATGTTTAGAATGATGCTGTTGTCTAATAACTAGCACACAAGTGTTAAAAACTTCATACAGAAGTTTCATCTTATTGGGCTGCAATTTGAAAAAATTGTAAACCTATAAATTCCCACTGTCGTCTGTCCATCCATCTTTCCTTAATTAATCTCAAGAATGGAGTGAATTAGACAAAAGACAAGACCAGATATTGAAACCTTAGAGGCAGGAGGTCCTGATTAACTACACTGGTGGAAATTGAAAGTGTTACATCCATCCAATATTGTCGGAGACATATGAAATTGGGACAAAAAAATCTCTTTTTGAAGGTTATTGAATGATCAAAAATTAAATGAAGTACAAACAGTGGTATGGAAATTATGGAGACCTTGTGTAAAGGTTCCTCCTCACCAGGTACTGGTACAAAATATATATAACGTTTGTTTTTTTCAAATAAATATTTTACTGGTTACTCAAAGGTTTATCATGAATCTATTTTATATAATTATGGAGACATTTGTTATGCAAAATTGCTATAGTGTTTAGTTTATAATTTGTGAACTGTGTTATGGAACATGACTTTTTTTAGTCCACATGTTGGTGACCAGCTATGCCATATCGATGAGTGAAAACTCCGTACACCCAAATGTCTGACTTTGAAAGAGGTTGAATAATTGGCATGTCAGAAGTGGGAGCATCATATCGTGAAATTGCCTGAAGGACTGGCCGTAGTGCAATGTCAGCACAAAGACTGGTCACACAGTGGATGCAGGAAGGGTCCAGTACTTGCAGATCTGGCACAGGTCCATGCAGAAGGACAATGCCACATGTAGACCAGCATATTATGCGGATGGCAGTTGCTGACAGATGTGCAATGGCAGCACAGATCCGAGCAGTAGTTACTGCCAGAGTCACCCCACAGACAATTGTAAACCGATTGCTTGATGCCGGACTGAGATCTCGGACCCTCATTCAATGTGTTCCCTTAACCAGATTTCATCGCCAACAATGGTTAACGTGGTGTGCTGCTAGATGTAATTGGACACATGAATAGTGTACAATTGTGTTTAGTGATGATTCCCAAGTCTGTTTAGGCCAATGTGATAGTCAGCAACATGTCTGCTGGCGTGCTGAAGAAAGAGCCCACCTTGCTGTGATTTCAGAATGCCACTCAGGCCCAACTCTTGGTGTCATGTTTTGGGGGGCAATCAGTTACAACAGCAGGACCGAGTTGGTGGTTGTTGAAGGCACAATGATCGCCCGCCAGCATGTGGACAGGGTGATCCATCCAGTAGTCATAACTTTCATGAACACCACCCAAAATGGTATCTTCCAACAAAATAATGCCTGTCCTCATGCTGCTGCCATCACATGACAGGCCTTGCAAAGTGTCGCAATCATGGATTGGCCCGCCCAGTCTCCAGATTTATTCCCTACAGAGCATGTCTGGGATGCCATGGGTAGACGGATTACATCTCATAGCCATCCAGTGCGCACTGTACAACAACTGATTGCACAAGTTGTGCAGGCATGGAGATATATACCCCAACAAGACATTCAAGCACTTATTGTTTCAATGTCTGCAAGGATCCAAGAGTGTATCCATGCTCAAGGTGGCCATACCTCTTACAGAAACATGTACTAAACAGCAATAAAACTTTGCATAATTCATTTCATTGTGTGTTCATTTCTTCCAGGTATGCCCCTGTACATGTTTACCAAGTTTCGTGAATTTCTATCAATTTCATCTGGGTGTAATACTTTCAATTTCCGCCAGTGTATATAAGAACTTCCAATGCAAACTGCAAGTCACGTTATTTCAATTAAAAAATTATCCCCTAAAAGGTGTTAGATAGATGACTGGCATGACTCTGTTGTTAAAAGAAAAGTATGATGTATAGGACAAGCCATTACTAATTTGAGGTGGAGAGCATATATTTTAAATAAAATAAATTAAAAATGCCAGCCTGGCATTGTGATGCTGTCAGATGCTGTCACAATAGATAATTGCTCATTTTTTATTTTATTTTATTATTATTATTATTATTTTTTTTTGTAGTTTTAAAATTTAATCTCTTTGGAACACCACAGAATTTTGACATTCAATTCTAAAACATCCATTAGCTGAAGCCGGACTGTGAAATTGTCCGAAAACATTTCTTGCCTACTAAAAAAAGTTTTTGCTTGCCTTTTCTCACCTAATTTAGCTGTACTTTTTTTATTTTGCATTACAACTTTAAGATTTGGTGCCTATTTTGAAATCTAAAAATGCATAATATTATTAGTTTTTTAATGGTAAAAGTCAGCGATGATAATTTATAAAGAACAGAATTAACGGTTTCTTATTTTAGATTTTCTAAAAATTTTCAGAAGTCAAATAAATTATTAGGTTTCAAAATGGAAGAAAAAGAAAAAACAATCATTTAAAATTATATAACTGTCCAAAAATTGACATATTTTTGTATATGGGATTATGATATTTTTTATTGTTCTATGCTTATTGAACAAAAATTTTAATTGTTTGAAAAATCCAGT
The DNA here is from genome assembly GCF_000671375.1 of Centruroides sculpturatus. NCBI lineage: Eukaryota > Metazoa > Arthropoda > Arachnida > Scorpiones > Buthidae > Centruroides > Centruroides sculpturatus. The sequence goes on along the minus strand of NW_019384622.1, from coordinate 921,265 downwards.
TGAAGTTGTTGCTTATTCTTAATTGAATTTTCAGATTTAGTTATCATTTTGAAAGACAGGCAACTGACTTTTTTGATTTGATAAATTATCTTACCTTTTTTTCTTATTTATCATTCTTGACTAAATCTATAAATCTTTATATATTTTATTATTTTTATTTTATTACTGATAAATTTTATTTTTCAATAAAATTATTAATTTAAAAATTTTTATCGGTTGATAAAAAATATATAATAAAAGCAACAGCTTTGGAGATATTTACAAATAAAAATTAAATAAAACTAATAAGAGACAGCAATGAAATAATGTAATGATGTTATTTTTGATATTGAGTGATACAGAGGCTTTAATACTGTTTCTAAAACAATTGTTATAGAATTTCTGAGATGTCTGCAGAAATAATGCATCTAGCAATCTTTTCTAATTTAATATATCCACAGAATTCTTTTATATAAAAAATAATTTCAGCAGAACTACTGGAAATTCTTTTTTAACAAGATAAGAAGAATAAACATCCCTTTTATATTCTGTTTATAGTACAAATTGTATCTTTCGAACATATTTTCAGACATTAATATGCAGGCCTACTACAAAAATACATTTAATATTATCATAAGATCTCAATTAAATCCAGTTGAAAATCCTCTGTGTGCAGTATAGCTATAACTATTGTTGCATTATACAATAATAATTTTAAATAAAATATTATCTTATTAATATTAAGTTTTGTTAACAGTAATTATAAATTTATTTATATAAAATTGAAAAATTTAATTATTTAAAAAGCTTATTTTGGTATTTGTACACTTTTAGCTTATGTTGTATCAAGAGAAATTGATTCTAGACTTTATTTTGATTGAAATATAAAATAAAAATAGGAGAATTGTTTTCTGAATGTGTATTATAATAAATTTAAATTTAAGACAGATTTCAGATTAAAATAAAATTAGGAATTATCCTCATTTTTTTTTATTTAAAATTATCTTTAGTCTTGTATTTTTCATTATCTGTATCATATTCTGTTGGTGTATTTAATTTTAAAACATTGTATTTAACAGTAGTCAAAAATTAGAAGTTGTTTTATATTATTATGTTAAAATTTTCATTATACTTTATAAAAAATAAATTTATATATTGTTTTCCATTTAAAAAGTTCAGGAAAAGTTTCATTTTTAAGTAGTAATCAAATTTTTTTAAATTATGAAAGGGACTGACCATAAGTTATGTAATGCAGATATGGTTATGCAGGTAATTGTTATGATGCATTATAAGGGGATGAGGAGTATTTACAAAAGTGTTATGCAATGCTAAAGTTTTTAAATTGACTGGTGTTGCTTAATCCTTACATATCTAACAAACAATCATTAGTTTTTTTTGCTGTGTGATGACTTCTCAAATTTGGCTATAATTTTCATTTAGTGTATGAGTAACCTGCTTTCTGAACAGCAGTAACATCAGTTATAAATAAATTTGTTTTCATGTCTATTTTCACAATTACTTTCACATTGAGAGCTGCAGAATGTAGCTATTGCTGTTCAGAAAGCAAATTTTCATTGCCTAATTTGCCAAAAAATGAACATGAAAGAAGAAAAACTTTTACATAGTGAACCATATTGTTTGTCACCTGCTTTGTATGTTATGTGTATTTAGTGAAGTAATTAACATTCAGTAGGCTTTGCTGTGCATTACTCTTTAGTACATCTAAGGGGTTGATTGAGAATATTTATTACATAATTTTTTGGGTGGGTATGTGCAATAGTGTTATAGAGTATTAGAGAAGATGCAGTAGAATATGCTTATAGTAATCAATTTGGGACTCTCCTACATTGATTTTAATAATTGATTAGGATTAAGTGGGGTAAGTAAAGAAGACTATAATTAGCAAAAACTCTAATTTTATTTACTCCAATAATGAAAGGATACATCAAAACAAAAAAAATGTATAATTTGGAATATTCATTACAATTTATAATCCATTGTATAATTTAAGTAACAAATGCCAAAAATTTAAACTAATACAAATAAAAAGTTAATCAATGGTTAAAACATTAAGACTGATAACATATGGCTGATAAATTGCAATTGTTAAGGCTGATAGACCAAAAAAATGGCTTAAGAAATACCTGAAGATAATGATAATTATAGCTAGGGATGTCCGTACATTCAGAAACATGCCCCTTTTCACCTGTGTGGGGTTTTCATAATCCTCAATGGGGTTCCAAATTCCATTATCAACAAACAAAGTAGAAAATTCATGACTTCTACTCTATTCTGCAAATAGAAAAGAAACTAATGGACAATATTTGTCAATTTTCCCATGCAACTTTGTCATATGTTGACCAAAACTTTGCTTTGAGTTAGCCCCGATTGCAACTAGAGCATCTTGTGAGTGCATTACCAATCTGATGTTGAATTGTAGTTTGAAGCTTATTCATAATATATGATACCCTTTTTTTATAGTCTGCAAGCCCTGCCGATTATAATTTATATTCTGATTACAATATATTCAATATTACAGTATTCTAACATATATTTTGGAACTTGTGAATTCTGATCACATTAGATAACAATATCCATGATTACAATAAATGGAATCTATTAAACAGACATCTTTAATATGTTAGTCTGCAAACACCTAGTGTTTTCATACTGATTGAAGCTCACAGTCTTAAGTTAGAAAAAATATTAACAAAATATCAACAAAAAAACAAGAAAGACTTCAGATAACATCATAATTAGAAACACATGATATGAATTAAGTGAATAGATTACTGTGATATTGGTATAACAATTGGTCATCTTATAAAAATCTATTGTAATAGCATGTGAATGAATGGTACTCCATGCTACAGAATAGCATTTTATTAGAAGTCCATTCTAAAATCATATTCATTTCAAAAAAGAAATATTTGTCAAAGAATGTAGTTATAAAACTGGATCACATCTATTCTTTGGAGAATAGAATCAATAATTTTTAGATGTGCAATTTTGAATGTTAACAATATCATCCAGTATTCTATAGTTATGTCAGCTTATAATGTTATATAGCTTATTTCTGTATATGCTAGGAACCAAATTAAAATTTCTTTATCCAAAACTTATTGACATTATATTAATGTTGTGTTGAACCTAAAGGTGAAATGTGAAATACAGTAAATTATTTATTTATCAAATTTTGTTTCATTTGATCTATTCATATCATATTTTTGCACAAATAAGAGCATTGCACTGCTGTTTCAATGTAAATGTATTGATACAGTAACTCTTCATTAACATCTCTTTGGTAACAGTTATTAAAGACAAAATTAAAAAAAATCCAGCAATGAGTTGCATAACTTTCCCAGCAAATGAATTTAAAATTGTGGGGGGCACCATCTGTTATATTTTATTTAAAAACTTTTTATATTATTAATTATTATAAAATGGCATGGCAAAAAGCTTAATTTTGAGGGTAGAGATGAGTTTTATAAAAAAAATTGTAAATACTAATAACTAATAAAATCTTTAAGTACAGTCGACCCCCCTATAATTACGGTCCCTATAATTACAATTCCTATAAAACTACAAAAAAATATACGTATTTTGGAAATGTTGAGTCGGATTAGTGTAGAATCGATTAATTTTATGGAAGAAAACCTTTCAATCAGCCGTAGTCCGTAAACTTGACACGTGTCGGGCTGTGATTGGAACGACTTGTAAGAAATCGGATTCCTAATAAATTGGAACGTATCTATATCTTATAGGGGGGTCGACTGTACAACCTCATTCGAGATATGATACATGACACCCTCTATTCCTCCAACCTCTTGACCTTTAACCATCAAAACATTTAATAGCACCAATTCCCTAATACGCAAACCTCCCAGCAAAATTTCAGAAATTTTCAATGAAAGCACAGGTTCAAAATGGGTGGAAAAACACTAACATCCATATATACAGAAAAAAAAACCCAAATTTTTGTTCATTTCTTAACATCAGAGCCGGCCCATAGGGCGAACGGAGCAGCCGCTCCAGGCGCTAAGTCCTGGGGGACGCCTCAGTGGTAAAAAAAGTAAAGGAAAAAATATTTTTTTTCACTTTTTGATATTTTAATTGCAAGCGTGTGGTCAGTATGTGAATGGCCTTATCTGTTGAGACGCGCGTGGGTCGAGTGCGTGGACGGGGTTCCACCCCCGGGTGCCATAATAGGATCTCGCTCCATCCTAAAACTTGCTTCGGGCCGGCACTGCTCAACATTACAAGGTCCCAAGTCAAAAAATTAAAAATCTTGGGAGGGTCATTTTTCCGTTTGTTATATATAACTGGAAAATGAAAAGGCTTCTGATACTACAAAAGGTTTTTTTTAAATACTTGTGGACTATACTGCTGATTTTGCTCCATCTATAAGAATTTGCTCTTATATCCAAATACAACAGCATACTTATAGGCAAGGAAATATAGTACTAACTGTACTCACTTTTAAATAGTAATACTTTAACTAGGTTGAATAAATGCTAATTTTTCAACCTAGTTAATGAGCCATCCTTAGGTGTGGACGTGATATGCCTGAGGATGTCTCATTCACCAAGCCAGATATATTATCATTTCTCCAACCTTATCCACTGTTAAAGCTCTATTGCTTACAATTAGATTAAATTACTTATAGAAAAGTTGTTTATTATTTTATTAACATTTAAAACATTCAACTTTTACAACATAAAATCACATTTGTTTATGCAAATATATTTCTAATCTTTGCATTTTCAAAACAAAATGCTGATTAAAAATAAATAATACTCCAAAATGATTATGACTGAAGGCATTGCAAAATTAAAATAAAACTCAAAAGTAAAAATTAAAAGATTCAAAAATGAAATTAAATAAATTCTCAAAAGTTTCTTTGGTATTTTTTTTTTTAAACAAAGAGACCTAAATTATATAGAAATTTTTTTTTGTATGCTGCTATATTGATAATTAACTTACATTGTGGAAGTTCTTCAGTCTTAAAATGCATTATCATAGTATAAAATAAAAAAATAACTTTATGTTCCACATAAAGCATTTTTTGATGAATTATTGAGTCCATCAGTGGCCATGCAGTTCTGTTCCTTGAACACTAGGAATTCGGAATGGTGGAAATTAGTTGTGGGTTTGCACCTTGCCAGGATGGGCTTGCCAAGTGGAGTTTTCCAGGTTTTCTCCACATCTAATGCCTGAATAGGGGCCAGTTACCCATAAACAGACTTCCCAGAAGGCATTCTCCCTAGATAGATTGCCCAAGTGTTGTGTTGCCGTAACAAACAAACAATTGATGAATTATTGTAGTTCTTTTAGTTGTGTAAACTTATTTTAAAAATTTATTTTGATAAGTAGAATGTCTGTAATAACTACTACTAGTCTGATATTACAGTTTGTAAAAAACAGTTTGATATATTAATTTTATAAATATATTAGGGCATAATACAAGACAAAATAAATGAATAAACAAATTTTTTTTTCTATAATAATAATATATTATTATTATTTTAAAATTAGTTAATACAGAATGTATTAACTTTAATTAATAAACTTGAGGGATATTTTATTATAAAAGCCATCGGATATAAAATACTGTAAGATTTATTTATAAAGATTTTCAGCATTTTAAAGTCATTATTAATGTAATAATATGGCCATTTGAGCAGAAATTTAATGTTCAGAATGTATGAGTTCTCAAGAACTACTACTTAAACCAGACTCTGCTTTAATCTGTTAGATAAGGTCATCTCTTAAATATTAATAAAATTTATAAGAAAGTAAATGAAAAATTTATGGTTTTATATAAAGAAAAATTTCTGAAGACAACTTGATGTAATATTTAATAATAATAAACAAGGAAAGAAATAAAGTATTAATTTAAAATGTACATATGACAAACTTACCAATTCTATTAGCAATCTTAAGATTGATTCCTGTTCTTTCTGTTTTTATTTTGATCGTGATCCTTATTTCTCTTATCACAAAATAAATCAATATATTTTACCATTCATCATTGATCATAAATCATAAATATTTTTAGGAAAGCTCAGATATATAGATGAAAGAATAAACAATTGTTTGGTCTATCTCTATGACCACTTTAATAGTAATAGTGTCTATTGGAATATTATTGATGTCTATATTTAAAAAAATCTAAGTGATTTATTCTATGCTATAATTTTCTCATTTCAATCAGCCATAAAATGATGTGTTTTGATACATTAGTTTTTAAAAAAAATTCTTATACAATATTGATCAATCAATATAAATGTGAAAAATACATATTGTCAAGTAAACATGTCATTTCATTCAAAATTTACAAAATTTGAGATAGGAAGAGAAAATTGGATTTTAATCTTCAGCATCAAAACGTTTATTATATTTTAAACAATGTTTTATTTAACTTCCAGGCATTTCTGATGGTCTTTATATCCATTTTAAGAAATACACTTCCATTCATACAATAATCATATAACTAAATCTAATAACAATAATATAACAGAAATGAATCACTGCCTGATTTAAAAATAAGTAGATTATAGGCAAAGTTTTTAAATATAATAATAATTGTTTAATTATGTTATGTAAATATTTGTGCAATTCTTTTAAAATTGACATTTAAGTTGATGAAATATTTTAAGTTTCTGAAATTGTATTAATGTATTAATTCTGAAATTGTGACATTGTATTAATATATGATGATTTATTAATTTCCTAAATAAAATCTTTTTGTATTAAGAGTATTTGTTTTACATTAACATAAATACCAATAAATTTGAAAAATCAGCAAGGTAATGGACTTTATGATATCAAATAATAACAAGTTTTGTAAATAATTGCAATTCAACTTATCAAATATGATTATACAGTTAAAATATAGTGTGTAGGGTTGTTGAGGGAGTGGGAGTGGGAAATTTTCCCTGTGCCTGGAGAAAACTTATGGCCCTTTGTACTGTACTCCCTACCACTATAAATTAAATATTATTTTTACTAACAAAAAACTAAATGCAGAGTACTTTGGCCTAAGTAAAATTTAATAAATTAATCAGTTTTTTGTTAGTAAAAATAATTAAATGCAGCATTCAGTTAATAATAATAATAGTAATATAGCTGGATCTAATTGAGCAATGTTTGGCTTTGTGTATGAACTTTTTCAAAAATAAATGGCAAAGGCTGGCCACAGCCATACTGTATTTGCATAATAAACACATCTATCAGCAATAATCAGAAAACGAATTTGGTGAACGTTAATAAATTCGTTTTTTTGCAAAATATTTTATAAAATCCAATATTAATACATAAATAATTCATTAGCCTATGAAATTTATAACAATAAAGAGCAATTTCAAAACTTTATTCTATTAAAATAAATACTGATTTGGGCTTAATCCAATATTTATTTAAAATTAAAAAAAATAACTATGAATTATGTCTTTAGGAATAAAATTAAAAATTTTTTGTGTCAATTCATCTAAAATCACAAATTGCAAGTTACAATATCATTAAAATAGTAATAAATTATTTTTTTTTTTTTGTTTTTAGTAAATACATACTTTCGAAGTTTCGGCAGAATATTAGATGCGCCGATTGAATATTTAATAAAATTTTCAAGATAAAATTCAAGAATAAATAATTATTAAAATTTCATACAAGTAAAGGTTCATTACAATAAACAAAATTTAGAAATGAATTTTATTACAGTATTTACTCATTTTAAAAATGAAAACTTTTCGAAGTAAAACAAAGACTTTATCAGCATATTGTTTAGATTTTATACAGCGATCTGACAATTTTGTTATTTACCGAACGAGTTTTATAATTAAATTTATCTAAAAATGCAATCTGAACGATTTAAAAGTACCATAAAGATTTTAATGTTTTAAAACAAATCTGTTCAGTGTCTAAACGCTTGTAAACACAGAACATCCATTTTCTCTCACAAAAACTAAAAAATTCTTTCCTTTAATGGCCAACTTTTAAAAAACCCTTCTTATTCGCAAATCACCTAATTATTTTAAAAAATGGTAAATTGTTCAATTAATTAAAAAAAACTTTCATCCTTAACGAGACGGAGCCGAGATAAAAATCATTCGCAACTTATTTAATTTATAATTAAAGAAAGAACGGTAATAAATAAATAAAATAAGATAAAAAAGCGACCACGTTTCGAGTCGAACGCTAACAAATCAATTTCAATTTTTCCGCAAACGCCAACTCCACCCTAAGGAAAAAAAACAAGAACCAATTAAAATCCATCCGCCGGCTAATCAGAGCCGATAACCAATAGAAGCGAGGCCGGTGTTAAAATGACCAATGAGCGGAGGATCCGTCGTCACTGTGACGACACAAGTATATCCCGGGCCGAGGGATGATAATTTTGGAGCAGTGCGGCGCGGAAGCTGTGCTGGTTTGCGGCACGGCTGCGGATCCCGTTTGTAGATTAGTTTGGTGTTATAAAGGAAAAGAAGAAAAGAAAAAAAATTTTATTCGTCTTTATTTTTATACATTTAAAAAGTTTTTTAATTTCATTTTATAATTACGTCCTGTGATGCCTGCTAGTCTGTTTACCGATATGGATCATCACGGGGGAGGTCTAGAAGAACAGAGAGCCTTACAGTTGGCGTTAGAACTGTCTCTGCTCGGTTTAACGGCGGATAATGACATATCCGCAATAGGTAATGGCTTCGACGTCGAAGTTCGCAACAAGAAGAGTCAGAACACGACGGAATGTGTACCTGTACCAAGTTCGGAACATGTGGCCGAGATTGTAGGAAGACAAGGTAAAAACACATCATCCTTTGTTCCTCGACCCGTTTCCTTTGTTCGCCGGACCCACATGTCCGGAGCCATGATTGTCATTTCACTTTTCCTCTCTCCGCTGCTTCTAAAATGATCTATTAATCTTTGCCTTGACCATTTCTGTTTCCTATTGTAATTCTAGTGTTTCGTTTAGGTTATTAAAAGCAAAATGGAGTTTTCTGTTCGATCCGTTTTATTTTATTATTATTTTTTTTTTTTTTGGTAGCGTACGTCTTCGACCGTTATTTAATTTAAACGTAAGCGGTTATTGACCAAATATATAAACTGGCCGTTTGTAACGGTCGATTAGAAGCTTTATATTATTATTAAAACAAAACAAAAAAAAATAATATTAAGCGCGGGAAAAGTTTTACACATGAATGACAACTTCCTACAATAACATTACACTACAAACTACTTTGTATGTATTGTAAGGGAAATTGATAATTAATGATGGAACCAGTTAACTGTTAACATATTTAATCTTTTTCGTAAAATTGATTATTTAACAAGACGTTTAAATGTAAATTCGTTTTAATCTTCGCTATAATTTTATGAAACTGATCGAATAAACTATTGTTATTATTTCTAGATTGTTTGTATTGATTGAAAAATATATATATATATATTTTAGCAGTTCTTAGAATCAATCAGATATGTTAGTGTTTGAATTGATAATTGCTGTTTTTGGGTGGTATTTGTATTAGTGAGTCTAAATATAATTTTATAATTTTGAAATTATATTTAAACTATTTCATATAAACATTTTCATTTAAATAGTTAAGTAATGAGCTAATTTTTTATGGAATTTGAGAAATATTTTGTGTTTTAATGACATTTTATGTAATTCTACTTTTGAATGTTTTTTTTCCTTCTTTTTAAGATATACATTTTATATTTATTGTTTAAATTTATATAATGCACTACCAATAAAGTTTATAATTATAATGACTAAAATATTTAATATTTCAGGTTGCAAAATAAAAGCTTTACGTGCCAAGACAAATACTTATATAAAAACTCCCGTACGAGGTGAAGAACCGGTGTTTGTCGTCACGGGAAGGAAGGAAGACGTGGCGGCTGCTAAGAAAGAGATTCTTTCGGCTGCTGAGCATTTTAGTCAGATTCGAGCGCAACGTAAGAATAATATGAACGGTTCACTTGTTCCTGGGCCCAATTCTAATCTTCCGGGTCAAGAAACGATCCAAGTAAGAGTTCCTTATCGTGTGGTTGGCTTAGTAGTGGGTCCAAAGGGTGCTACAATCAAAAGGATTCAGCAACAGACCAATACATACATTGTAACTCCAGGCAGATACAAAGAACCTGTGTTTGAAGTTACAGGGATGCCTGATAATGTTGAAAATGCAAGAAAAGAAATTGAAGCTCACATTGCCATGGTTACAGGTGGAATGCTAGATTCACAAGACTTAAAGGATATTTGTGTTAATGACGTCGATTACTCGTTCACAGTAAATATGAATGCGGCAAATGGATTTATTAATTCTGTATCAGAATTAAATTCCGGTTTTACTTATGACAGCAATAATATTCTTTCGGAACATTCCCCAGACTTATATTCTTTTACATCTCCATCTTCCAATGAATCTGTGAAGTTAACAGATATATATTCCCATTCGGTATTTGCAAATGGTTTTACAAATAATTTTGGTTTTTATGATACTGACGAATCTCATAATTATGACTCTGTTGTTACCATATCTTCTAGTACAGCTTGGTCAGAATTTGATACTTCTCCAGACACATTATTCAGCACAGCAGCTTCTACAAGCACTAGCACAACATTTAGTAACTTGAATCATTGCAGTGATCCATCTACAATTCAGAGTTGTGAAGACGCTTCTCGCATCCACACCGATGCGTTGAATGGCAGCATATCTTCTTTTCCATCACTTTCAAATGGAACATCCGTGGGCACAAATGAAATTCTTATCAATAGTTTTCCTACAAATTCTAGTGGTAGTTCTGATAGCAACGCAAGCAGTCCTACTGAAGGAAGAAAAATAAAGAGAGACTGTGTTGTATGCTACGAAAGTGAAGTAGTGGCAGCACTCGTTCCCTGTGGTCACAATATGTTTTGTCTCGAATGTGCCAATCGTATCTGTGAAAAGCCAGGCTCAGAATGTCCAGTATGTCGTCAGTTAGCATCTCAGGCTATCAGAATCTATTCTTAAAATTTGTGCATAAGGCACCTTTTTTATATAGTTATTAATTAGTCTGTGATTATATCACTTCTTTGATTCATTATCACATGACCAGTTTAGACTTTTTCCTATTAGAGAACATACCACAATATGGCTTGACTTAGAAATAGTCTTTAAAGACTTTTCAACATTATTATAAAAAATATCTAAAAGTATTAAAAAAAAGTACAGATGATTTTATTCTTTGATGTAAAATTTATAAGTAAAAAAAATTATATATATATACTTCTTACTAAACAAATTTTTGACAAATGTAGTGATTACCAAAATGCACATAGCTTGGTTGCTGTTTTAAATCTTAAATAAAAGTTGCTTTTTAAAAATATTTTATTCATGTTTTAGTCAGTTCCTACATATATTCACTGTTGTGATTTGTATGGGGGCTTCTATGCTTGAAAATGTAAACTATTATAGATTTTAGTATTATTTTAATATTGTTTAGTAATGGTTATTTTTAATATATTTATGTTGTTTGTATATGTAGGAACAAATGTTATTTTATGCTATATTTTTCAATGTTTATTATAAAACAGAGTTAACATTATTTTTCATGTAAAAAATGTGGAGGCAAGAACGAGTGTTTGTTGTCAAATGTTATTTTATTGTAGTCTTCCATTTTTTTTTTGTTTATCCACAAACCTATGCACATTGGTTTTGCCATATTTCTTTATCTGTTCTATATCATTATTTGCTGTGATTTCCATAAAAGATCTTTCTTATGCAATAATTGGAGAGTGGAAAGATACCAATCTCCACATATGCAATTTCTTGTCATTTTTAAGTATGAATTGATATTATGATGGACTTAGCGATGTTTTGTGCTAGATCTGACATCAAATGCTGTAAAAAAAATCAAATTTATTTCAGAAATGCTCACACATTTTACAATATCAGTATTGCTACTATTTATAAAGAATGCTAATATAATGTTGCCTTATTAGGAGAATATTTATGTGAACAATAACTCATTCTTTAGCTTAATAATTTTAATAATTATGACCAGTTGTGTATTCTTGTAAACCAAGTCATTTTCTTGGAGGATACAGAGCTGCAATAGATTTACCATAAAAGAAAAAACTTTAGTGTTTTCAATTCTACATACAAATGGTTTATAAAACTATTTAAAAAAAAAGAGAGAAAAAAAGGAATTCCAATCTGAAATTATTCCCATATATTTTATTATTCAAGTTTTAAATATTAATGAACAAATGTATTTTGGATTTCAAATAAACCATACCTTTGGGTACTTAATTAGTGGATTTAAAAATGTTAATTTTTTCATGTTTGCTAATATTTTGACTTTGTGAACAGCGATTCACCAGAAATAAAGTTATCTAAAGTTTCCATATTTCACCTGTCTCTGTCCACTGATTTCGTCGTGCCGCGGCATAAAATTTCCCAGAACAAAAACACTCCAAATTTATTTCCATTATATTTTTTCAAGACCAAACAAAAGTTCTTTAACACCAATATCTTTCAGGATGTCTGCAATCGCTTTCATCTACCTGTCGAGGAATGCAGACAGACCAGATTTACTCTTTAGCAAAGTATTCCAGTAGGGCCGATGACACAATCACCCGAGTAAAAAATAAAAATCAAGTCCAAACAACTTTCTTTTTCCCCTACAAATTCTGCTTTGGCGGTCAAGGTTACCTGTCCAAACCAGTTTTGTCATAATAGCTTTAGTAGTGTGTCTGGTTGTGTCTTTTTTCCCCCATATACTTTTGTTCTACATTAAAAACAAGTTAGATAATAAAGGGGAGGTGAAGATTTAAGGTTATTCAATGACATTCTGTATAAAGAAAACACATGTTTATGTAATGCTTGCATATGAAGACCTTTAACAATACTTTTTTTTAAAAAAATGTCTTATAGTAGTAACTTACCCACGTTTTATTATTATAGACTCGTCTAAAATCCAAATTATATTTGAAAAATAATAATAATGGAAGCTAATTTAGTATATATTTTTTTCTGTAATCGATTTTAATCCGAAATGAATATTTTACGTCACAAAAATCAATGACGAAAGATACAACATATAGGTGTTACTAGAATTGCAAATTTATAACACAGAAATGGTTTTTTATTATTAAATTTGAATAGTTAATAATTAATACAGTCGTTAGCCGAGTTAACCGCGAAAAATATATAATTCGTCAAAAATAAATTCCACGTACAGATAGCGGGACGAATCGATAAAACGGAGTAAACGTACGCAATAACCGGAAGATTTATCGAAAGCATAAAATCGGAGTTTAATACATTTCCTCCCCCATCTTTTTCTTCTTGCCGACATATAATTCGTACAGAATTGTTTTTCCAATTTATTTTATTTTACATATCAAACAAAATTTTTTTGTCCACCATTTTTAAACACGACGATTACATATAAAGATTTTTATTGTGTAATAAGCTTAAAAAAAATAGTATTATGTCCAGCAACGTTAGAGAATTGTTTATCCGAGATATTTCCTCTGACGCAGACGTAATCAATATTTCTAGGGTGGAAGTACAAGACGGTGAAGTCAGTGACCGCCATTGGCAAGCTTCCAACACCAATATCCTTCCGAGTTTCCTTTTGTAATTTGAAAAAATACGTATACCGAAACATTCTAACAGAAATTGTGACCTTTTAGACGTCACATTGTCATATTTGGTGACGACGAAAAATATTCTTGCATACGTATAACAGATAAATTTCATTACGGCCGAGCGAGCATTAAATCAATAATGTCACTCCTTCCAATATAGCTTCACTGCATTACTCCAGTGCTGAGTAAATAAGTTTGGCTGCCCTTTTAACCTTTCGTTTACCTTCGAGAAATAAATGCGTTTCTAATTAAATACGATAAATATTATATCGTAACTATTAAAGTATTTGAGACGTCGTCGCCGCCGCCTTTAAAAAAATTCACGGATATTAATTTTTAAAATGGAATCATTCCAGATTTTTTTCCTTATTTCTCTCTCTGTTCATTATTTTCTGGCGTATAATTTCTATCCGAATTGATTTAAAATTAGGAATTCTGTGCTCAAAATTGGCTTAAAGATGGATGAAATTAATGGATTATTTATGGGATTGGAAAATGCAATTTTTTTTGGTAGTTTAATCTAAAAATAAATATTTAATAATTATTAATTTGGAGGAAAAATTGTTTCTATTTTTAATAAAATGGAAGGAAATTAAATGGCTATTTATTTATGTTTATTTAATGATTTTATTACATCAAAAAATTTAATCATTAAAACACAAAAAAAGGGGAAAAATGAAAGTGCATTCTATTAATCACTAAAATAACTTTTTGAAATAAATTGATCCATAAGAGAGAGAATTGCAGTCAATATATATAATTAGAATATATTGATTTTGTTTAATCATTTCCATGTTTTTCATTTTTATTTATGATATTGATAATCGTGTTGATTTAAATCAAATTGTTTTCTTTATGTGCATAATTAGAAAAAATCTACTGAAAAATTGATAAATTTCTTCATTTGTTTAATTTGTAACGACCAAAAAACAAAAATTCTTTTATTCTTTGAAAAAGTTTTGTATATTTTAAGTTCTTATATAAAATAAATATTTTAATCTTAATTTTTTTGTAATTATAATTTAGAAATAACAACAGCACATTAAATATTTTACAGTAAGTAGAAGATATACAAGAAAAATCTTTTACAGTAAATAGACACAAGAAAAATCTTAATTGGTTTTACATAAAAAATTTTCTTTCATGAAACTGGATTGTCAATATAATGTATCTCAATATATATATATATGTTTATCTAACAATGTTCAAGAATATGAAGAAAATTTTTCAGGTACAAGGATCAATATTACAATTTTTTTACTGTATGCATACAAAACGAATCAAAATTCTCCTGCAGAATATGTAATGTAAAAATATATAAATAATTTCAAATTACAAATGTAAATGACTAGAAACGATCAATGTCATTAACAGACCAATTTCAGGAAAGTCTGTTACAAATGTAAATAACATGATTTATTTTTTTTTTAGATTTCATTAGGGAACAAAATCTTTATCTGAATTTATTCGCATGAAATTTAATAATGCAAAAACATAGAATAAAGGAGCAGTTGAGTCAATCATAATACTGCCACAACCGGTGACTGATTTTTCTGTATGTTTGCAACTCCATAGAGGACACTGTGATGGATGATTGGATCGAATAAGATCAAGTAACAATAGCAAATGCAATAAAAATATATTGTAGAATGACAACATTTAGGAGTTCTTTGTTGAGAACAATTCAAATCGAAAGTTATAGACTGATGTTATCATGACATGATGATATATATATTTATAATCATGTATTGTAAGCAGGCGGTGGGACAAGTTTTCCACTGCTTGCTTACAATACAAGATGTTTAATTAAGTGATTGTTACGACTTTCTTGTTAGCAAAATTTCCCTAGACTTTTCCAGCTATAATGAATATCACAGTTTTGTCTAAATTTTACTATGTAGAAAAAGAAAAATCAAATTTTCTATTAAAAAAATTTACAATGAGAATATAATTTAATAATATTTTAAATTGTAAATATCTTTGTAATTTTAAACATTTTTAAAGATTAAATTGTACTTCATAATTTGACAATACTGATTTTAAAATAATTATACAGCAAAAATTAATAATAATAATAATTGATACTTAAAAGTTGAGAAAATATGAATTTTAACATTTAGGAAATAAAGAAAAAGTAAATATAATTACAAAAATTTCTAAACTATTCATGCATACAAAGCAGTATCCTCCTTACGAGACAGGATTATATTTTTCTATTACAAATTCTAAGAAATTTTTTTGTATGAAAATTATAAGAACTTTTAATAGTATAACAAAAACAGTTTTCTACTAAGATAAATAAATATTGAGTTTCATAAAGGTTGAATAGAATTTCTGGATATATCAGATGGCTATTTAATGACTTTTTATCTAAAAAACTAAATCAGTGAAGATTTAATAACAAAAGTACTAGTTTCTTCACCAATTTAATACTGTTTTATTTCAATTTTTCTATTATATAAATTTAGGTAATTTATAAAATCATCAATTAAATTCTAATAATTTTTTTCAAATTAAAATAACATGAATTTTACTGCATCATTTATAGACAGATCATATTGAAGTCTGAATGAAATTATTCCTGTTTTTCCATTTTTAACTAAGTATTTCAAAAAAAGGAGAAAACTAAATTTGTTTTCTTACGAGCTTAATTTTTGCAGAAAATAAAGTTAATAAGAATTAATTTACAAGTAGCAAGTATGGAGCAATGACAGCAAATTTCTATAATACTGTATTAATAGCATGAAGAAAGACTGCTTTCTAGAAGTCCTTTTTTGAATGTAGGAAATTTTTTCATAAAATTCATAGAATATTTTTTAATGAAATGCATTTCATACTTTGACAAAATGAATTAATTATAATACAAAAGCAAAGATAACATATATCACCCATTTCTGATTATAATAAAAAATAATATTGTTAATTTTTTCATCTATTCTATGAAATAAAAATTTTTAATTTTATATTTACTTTATAAATTGATAAATGATGATTAATTTGAATATAATAATCCACATAAATTGGATAGATTTGCTTTCTAAAACAATTTTATAAAAGATCTATCCTACCTTGTATTAAAATTCTCCATTTGAATATTGTAAAATAATTGAATTTTTAGCTATAATCTATTTAAACTCCACTTTTCTAAAAATAATCAAAATTTCATTAATTTATCAAAACTTTAAACAAAGTAAATATGAGAATAATTTTAAATCGTAAAATATCTAAATATGAATTTACATCAATGAGTAGATAAAAATAATGTTATAATTAATAGATCAAATTCAATATTCAGTTTACATTGAAATGAAAGTCTATGTTAAGTTGGATGAATGCTTTAACTTAAAAATTCATCCAAAGAGGGAGCAAATGGGGCACTGAATGAATTTTATAATTATTTTTTATCTGAATCTTTTCTATGATATTGAATTGAAAGAAAATTTTTTATATAACAGAAAATTTCTTACAATTTGATTATAATCATAAAAATAATTGAGATGTATAACTGGGTAACATAGGACACTTTGTATTAAAATTTCTTCTCTGTCTTAAAAAATCCAAAAAACTAAATAATTAAATAAAAATTTGTTGATGTAATTATGTCTCCAAGCTTTGCCCCCTGCAATATTTTCTGCAGATATCTATGCCATCCTAGTACCAGTACTTAAAAAATTAAAGAACTATTGTTTCATTGACTTTACTGACAAGCAATATCCTACTAATTTTTCTTTGTAATTTAGCAGATATCTAGAATATTTTATTTTTGATAAAGTGGAGGGAAAACTAATTTTTACAAGTAATTTTTGAGAATTTTAGGTGAAATGAGCATTATTATAAACCAAAACTAACTGTATATGCTTATCATCTTATATAGAATATGAATACTATTCATTCCGAAAAATAATTTACACAGTAATTGATGATGATTATATATATATATGAATTTTTTGATAGCTCGAGAGAAGGTATGAAATACATAGAAACTTTTTATAAACAATTTTTTCTCTTATTTTTTTAAAAATGAAATCAATGTCGTTCTATGTTCTATATGGAAAACATCTTTTAGGACAGTACAACTATAAAGACATTAAACATATAAACATATATATCATTCTATTAATAGATGTTTTGAAGTGTTTTTATATATATACATATTTGTTTCTTAGAGAAAGAACACTGTGTATATATATATATATATATATAGTGTTCTTTCTCTAAGAAACAAAAAACTACTGGTACATATATATGGTGAATGAATGTATAGAATACTGCACAACTGCTGGTATTACATACTGGCTATCAATATTTGCTATGCCATACAAAGAGATAACAAGAGACAGTAGAAGGTTAATATAAAATAGCTTTGCTATCTGCCAACTGAAAAATAACCCTGTATATTTATATAATGCAAAAAATTTTCACAAATAAACTTAAAACTCATCAAAATTTTGATGAGTTTTAAGTTTATATAACAACCAATAACAACCAATTTTTACTATATATTAAAAAATATAACAACCAATTTTTACTATATATTAAAAAATTGTAAGAAATTTTCTATTATATAAAAAAATTTTCTTTCAATTCAATATCATAGAAAAGATTCTGATAAAAAAATAATAAATTACTTTATACAGGTAACCCCTGTATAACACGGGAGTTACGTTCCAGAAAATTGCCATGTTATGCGAATCCATGTTATACGAAACAAAGAACTAGTGCGAAAAGGGGGGTTAGGTTCCAAAAATTAAAAAACATGTTGTTAAATCCTTATTTAAATCGGATTTATTATTCTTTTTTTTTCATAGGTAAAATATTTATTTAAGTAAATATTTTACCAGAGGATTATTCATTTTATATGATGATCTCAGCATGAGCATCATAAACTGGTAATAGTTTGTGGGTGCGTTCGTTAATAGCAGTTGCTCTGCAATGGGAGTGCGCTGCCGTTTGTAGGCATTTAGGAATGACGGTGAAAGAAAGATGGCGGCACCCGCACTATCGATAGTATCAGATGAAGGAATCTATAATTCTAAAATGAGCTTTTAGAGGCAAAAGAAGGGTCCCAATTGTAAAATTTAACCATTAAATGGATTATTTGTTGAAAGAGCATTCAAAGTAGCCACAAAAACAATTAGAATGCTCGCGCGGAGTTACACGGAGGTGTAATAAAGGGTGTGTTCTTTTATATTTTATGTTGTATGAGGGTTTTACCCAATTCCTGAACCGTGTTACAGTGAACCCGTGCTATAAAAGCACCATGTTATACGGGGGATGTTCCCAATTCTCGAACCGTGTTAGAGTGAATCCGTGCTATAGAAATGCCGTGTTATACGGGGGTTACCTGTAATAATAAAATGAATTTATCACGTTAATCTCTAACATAAATTAAGACCATTTATAGAAGTTAACTTAATAATTTAATAACAATTCTTTATGTAATATTTTTGTATTTATCTTTAAGTTTCAGTGTGATATTCTGTAGACTGATTAAGGTCTAAAAATGTCTCTATTTTTATAAAAATGTAACACAGCATAAAATTCTGCTGAAATATCTTGATATAATTTTATCTATCTGTAATATTACATCTAAATATCTTTACTAATAAAGAAAGTTGGAATTTAATATATCTTTGATAGTATGTATTGCTATTAATAGAATATGTAGGCAATAATTTTATATTTTGAATGCAATTATTACATTAAAAACATATTCAATTTCACATTAAAATTGCTTTCAGTTTGTAAAATTGAAAGTTACTTTTTACAGTTATTGTGTGCATAGCTTTTCGTGTTACACATGAATTTAATGGTTGCAGCTCTCATTGTGTATTACACGTTATATCTTTGTATATCATGTTATTGTTGTGTTTAGGTTTTATTTTGTGATATTTTTTTTATTGTTTTATACCATTTGACTTAATGCAACATGACCTTTACCAATAAAAAGTATGTCAATCAGTCAATCCAAAATTTAAGTGCATATAGAAATTATGATTGTAATTTTTCATTAAATTTTTTAAACTTTTCCTCTAAAACTAATTATAAATTTTTGTTACAGTTAATCTATTTAGAACTATCAAATTTTATAAATTTATTTTAAATTTCAACAGTAGGTATTATCTTTTAAATTTCATTTTAAAACATGCTCTTAAAATGTTTGATTATGCACATTTTCTGAGATTTACATCCTTAAAAAATTTAAATTAAACATTGTATGATTAGATTCCTCTTGTAAAACTGAAAATTTTGGGTCTGTTTATGAACTTTACAAATTATTTTGCAGCATTAAAAAAGTAGAATTAGTAATAAACACTTTGTATATGCATGAGAAACAACATAAAAACTAAATGTAAAATAGTCTCTTTCCAAACAAGTGAAAATTAAAACTGAATATTTCTGAAAGAATGATTCATAAAATAATATTTTAAACTTTAAAAAATGTGAATATTTCCTACATTTGAAAAATTCTTTGATAGTTATATTCTACAAGTAAAAAAAAAAACCACCTTATCTCATGATCACATCCATTAACTAATACATTAGAATTACTAGATGATCTGCTGGATTATTAATTAACTTAAAATAGCCTGACCAAAAATATGGCAGATTGTTTGGTAAAAACTTATTAGAAGAGATGAAGTTAAAAAAAATAAACAATTTTCTCTTCAATGCTAATCATTCTCATCTTTAGCCTTTCTATTTAGTTCTATTCTGTTTTTCAATTACAGTAAAAATATTCCATCAGATGGATCTTCCCAGTATTTATAATTTTTTGATTTAAAGCATAACCATTCTTCTATTCTTGTGCAGTACCTTTTATTTATTAAATGCAAATTTCTACTTCTGACTATTCATTAAAACAATGTAGAAATTGAGATATATCTCAGAGAAAGTTCAATTTTAGTTTACTTATCATTTGGAAAAAATTCTGTAAGACTACTCAGATGATGCATATAAAAGGATCAGTTGTATTTTGCTTTTCTAATTGGAAAACAAACCAAATCAGAATTTTATAGATTTTACAGTAATTTAGAATGAACTGCTAAATGGACTCCCTCCTTCACTATTGAAAGAGAAAATATAGTTAGTTATTTATGGTTTGTATGTTATTGTTATTTTAAAACAAATCAAAACTTCTACTCGAGTAATATAGATTTGTTTACCTGTGAGTTTAATAGTACGATCCATCATTTGCATAAGCATTTGTGCTAACAAAACTTTTTCCTTCACCTCTTTCACTTACAGTGGTACCTCAGGATACGAAATTAATTCGTTCCGAAACTGAGATCGTATCATGAAAATGTCGTAAGGTGGATCATCTTTTCCCATACGATTACATGTAAAACCAAATAATTCGTTCCAACACGAAAAACATACTCAAATTAAAGCCAAGTAATACATTTAAAAAAATAACTGTAGTAAGAAAAACAAATGAAAAATGCGAACTAATGTAACGTCGTATGGTGAGTTTTTGTTCGTATCGTGGAGCAAAAATATGTTCGAATTTCATGTCGTATCCTGAAAATTTCGTATGCTGGGGCGTTCGTAACCTGAGGTACCACTGTATGAAATTATTATTAGTGTATTCTAAACATATTACTTTTTGTTCTTTAAGATGAAGCATCTTAACTTTTTATTTTTTAAAAGCAATCTTAGATTTTCCTAGAAATATCTTGTTTTTCTTGGTGAGACAGACTTCTTAGTTGTATCTTTAATGTTAGAAATTTGAAACAGATTTTTTTTAATTTTCAGTCGAGAAGAGAGTTATGAAAAAAATAGTCAAAGCCTTGCCTAGCTTTGACTATGTTCTATATAACTATCAACAAACATCATCATTAAACCAGATATATTATAAAGCTACATACCAACCGTGTGTAGCTTTATAATATATCAGGTTCAAAAATAAAAAATTATTAATATTATAGCTGTTTCTAGCCCGATAATATTTGGCATTGGTTGGTGTGTAACTTGTAGAACTATCAATTTGAATTACCAACCTTTTGAATAACACAACTCTTTTACATATCCAACACAAAACTTTTACTAAACTAACATTTTTGAGCTAGTTTTTGGAGCTCATTATCAGGTTTAAACTTAAACAGTGATATTCAAATTAATTTAAATAAGAGAATGCATATGACAATGACAAACTTAACAAATAATAAATATAAATACTGATAATAACAATAAAAAAGCAACTAATATATTAACATGAATATCACACATGTTGCACTAAACCAGCAAACATTAATGTTCATTCTTACAAGCCCTATAATAAGACTACATAAAGCAGGAAGTATACTCTTAACAGAAACATTAGTTTTTGGCACATGGATGCTACATCTCTCCTATTAATGCATTTACTTATGAGGATATGACGGCATTATCAGAACAGTGGAAGGGAGAAAGCAGAATCATAAGACTAGTTAAGAAAGTGGAAGTTGGTGAAATTTGCTGAAGTGTTCAAGGCCACACAGAGATGCTGCATCACTTGTTAAAAGGCTACACATCCTTCTTAATGTAGTCTTATTGTAGGGCTTGTATGTATGGATATAGTGTTTACTGGATTATTGCAACATGCACAATATCCATGTTATTATTTTTCTCAGGTTATTTTGTCAGTTTGTATACATATTAAGTTTGTCCATTAAATCGTATGCATTCGCTTATTTAAATTAATTCAAATATCATTGTATCTGTTCCTTTCAGTAGCGTAGCATAGTGGGGGCGGCAGGGGCGGAACTTTTTAGGGGGCGGCAAAATTTCACAATAAATAATAATAATATCTTGTAAGAATTCAAACCATTTTATTTCATATTTTATCCACCTATGACTCGGACCTATTGAAATGAGAACGGAATAGTGTTACCATCCATCCGGATAGTCCAGGAATCGACTCGCTGTCCAGGGATATCGTGCGCAACCTGTTAACCTTTTTTTTTTCTTTGCTTGTACAATTTATTTGTATATATATACACCTCCAACATCCAGTACAGCTAGATCACTTGCGTTACTCCTATCCAAGTCTCCCTAGTAACTGATTTAAAACCAGCATACACTGCACATTATTCTTCGCATTGCAAAGTGACATATGCATGCGTCAGGAACTTCTATTCGAACAAACATCACCTGCTGTCCGGGTCAGCGATTTTAATAAGGTGGCAACACTAGCATGGAATTTTTCATTACTTATTCTGTGACGAAACCGAATTTTAGTCTTTTAAATTGAGATACCTAAATAAGGGGGGTGAAATTTTCTTCCACCCCGGGCGGCTGACACCCACGCTACGCCACTGGTTCCTTTGTTGGAGTTTGAATGCTGAAGTTTAAACCTGATGATGTGCTATAAACTAGCATGAAAATACTATTTAGTAAGAGTTTCCGCATCTAAAAAGGTTGTATTGTTCTTTCTTTAAATACATCCAATTGGCAAGTTTTCATTAAACTGCCAATTTGAACTGCTCACATTTTCACTCTCTACTGGCTGTAAAAATGTTTAAAATATGTCTTTTTATAATTAATAAAAAAACAATAATAAATTATAAATACATTAAATTTCTTAAATTTTTGAAATTCTATTAGTTTTTAAATAAGTGATATTCAAGAAAAAAGAAATATTTTTCAATAAAGGGAAATATATATATATATAGAATTATTTTGTAAGATGGTCAAACAGAATAATAACTGAAATAATTTTTCAACATAAGATCAAATTTTTCTCAAATTTTAATTTTGAGAAAAAAATTAAAATTTTTAATTCTCAAACATTTTTGGTCATCTTAATCTACCTTTTCAGGACAGAAAGAAACAAATTACAATTTAAAAAGAGAGCAAGCCAGAAGGTATTTTGGAACAAGTTGATTTTGAATATTAACGTTTTAGAACAATGAAATTTAAATATAAATGCCAGACTTAATTTTAAACAGTTGGTGTTTAGTGTCATGTTTTGTCTATATATAAAAAAAAGAGGATATACATGTTAAATTCAAGATTATCCTTCATCTTTCTTTGTAAATTTTATATTTTTTAATATTTTGAAAATGTCTGTTCTTAAAATTTAAATGAAATTAGCAAGGCTCAAAAATGTTTTGGTTTTGTGATATTAGAAAAGAAAGCTCAATGAAGCATATTTGATTTTAAGCAGTAATCAACACAATACCTTCCTTTCACTTTTCAGTAACTCTCTTTAATTAATAAATAACAAATATTTTAGGCCTCATTTATGGGTTTGTTTCAGGTTTTTACACTATTCTAAATTGAACACTTTACTGAGCATTCCAAACAAGAACATTCTAACATTTAAACCGACTTTTTTGAAAATTATAACTTTGCAAACAAAAAAAAGCAAGTATCTATATAAAATTATATAAACAAACTTTAAATAAAATTTAAAATCAATAAAGTGAATTAAAATAACATGAACTAAACAAAACGGTGCAACTGGTGTCATATAATACATATACGTACACACATATTTAATTAGTCATTTCTGTATTTCTGTGGGTGATGCATTGCTATAAGAGTTATTGACTAGATTTGATTGATTGCCAAGTTGGTGACAAGGTCTTACTTTCTTTATTGTTCAAACATTTCCCTTTGGCTTTAGTGCTAAGAAGCTTCTAAACTTCTTAATTTGTGGTCATCAAATACTGTTCTCATAATATTTGCTTTGTCCCAATATGGTGACATCCATGCTTGCTGGGATACTTAACTATTGCTGTAACAAATCTATTTTTAGTGATGTCATAGCAGTGCTCTTTTAATCTTTGAGCCAACAATGTATTTGTTGATCTAATATAAGTCAGCCTTCTGTTAAATCTGTGGTCAACAACTGGGATCAAGTACATCCTGGAGCACTATTGTTGTCTATTTTGTTCTTGCCATTTATTAACAATCTTTATATGGTAGGATTGCATTTATAGGTAATATCAGTATTTATGTATTTGGCAAGCCTTGTGTAAGCAAAGTATAGTCCAGGGTCATAGTTTATTGCAATACAATTTTAATCTTGTGTTTTTGATTGAATTTTTTTCATTGTTCTGGTGTGGTTCTTAATTCATGATAAAAAAAACAGCACTAAGTTGGAGACAAGGTTTGAACTGTAGCCATGCACTATAACAATATTTTTTATATGCTCCAATTTCCATAACATGTATACAATGTTAATGTTAGATTTCGGTAAAAATAATTTTTTATTTTTCTTATTTTTGTAACTGCATGTGGGGTATTCTGCAAACCTGAAAGGCACAAAGTTTGTCTTTGAGATCAGCCATTTTGTTGTGTTGGGTGATGCTTGAATGTGTTTTCTGAATATTATTAATATCCTTTTGTATGTATCATCTGTAACTAGACAAATTTATTAAACTGTACCAGTCAAGTATAAAATGGTCCAAATCTCTATGTCCATGACATAAAATTGGTGTCCATGACAGGATTAAAGTCAAGTTCAAATACATTCGAGTAAAATAGAGAAGGTTAAAAGAAAATATATGGCTCTAAGAGCTTCATTTGCAAAGACTGTTAATATCTTAAAGGATGAAATTCGCAAACTTGAAGTTGAAAGAGGAGTCCTCAACACCAAATTGAAGAAATTGGAAGGTTTGATGGTAAAAATTAAGGATCTAGATCAGGGGTGTCCAACCCGCGGCCCATGGGCCACATGCAGTTCAAGACAAGTTCCAATGTGGCCCAATAAATATGTAAACAAAACTGACAAATTTTTTATTTTATTTTATTTCAACGGCATAAACTCAAACAAAGAAGTTTCACAAAGCCATAAACCTTTATACAAATTTTATTTTTGAATGGAAAGGAAATATTTTTAAATACTTGGAAATGTGTGAAAAATGAGGAAGGGAGTATACTAAATAAAGCTAAAGTTGAGACTCAAAGAATTATAGACCCAAATTTGGGAAAAGGAGAGAAAGGCCAAAAGATAAAAAGTAGTGAGAAAGATTAAATAAAGGTTCTGTTATGCAAATATGGACCCTTAATTTTACAACCTTTCTCACTTCTTTATCTTTTGTCCTTCCTCTCATTTCCCCACATTTGGGTCAATAATCCTTTGAGTCCCAACTTCAGCATTATTTAGCATTCCTTCCAGCATTGCATGATTTGGCTACTTTGTGCCAAAGTCGGCTACCCTTTTTTTTAGTTTGACATAAAAAATATCATTTGGCGCATTGGCTACTTTTTGGGCTACATATTATTTATAAATATATTAGTTGAATAAAAATGCACTTTAAAATGGTGTTTTGTCA
Source organism: Centruroides sculpturatus (assembly GCF_000671375.1). Classification (NCBI taxonomy): domain Eukaryota; kingdom Metazoa; phylum Arthropoda; class Arachnida; order Scorpiones; family Buthidae; genus Centruroides; species Centruroides sculpturatus. Next base: position 895,390 of record NW_019384622.1, on the reverse strand, counting down.
TTTTTTATTAATTAGAGACCCAAATAAAACAAATATTTGTATTTTTCAAATAAATTGTTTGTTTGTCTCCTTTATAATAAATGAATTTATCTATTTCTAAGTAAAAATTGAAAGTATCTGTAGAAGAAATTTTTTAAAATATCCTTTTTCATGATAAAGATTTAACACTTATTACTATAATCTAGACATGTTAAATCCTTAAATATAAAAGTATATTTAACAATTGGGCCACAAGTATATATAATATACTTGTGGTCCAAAACTCCATGACATCTTCCAATGTGACCCAGAAAAACAAAAAGGTTGGACACCCCTGATCTAGATTGTAACATTTTGGACCTTCTCTTAGACTCAGACGCAAGCGACAAACTACCTGTAGGTAACTCTTCGATAAAGTGGAAGCTCATCTTAGAGCTTTGGAATTCTTAGGGGTGATCCAGAAGCCAATGCAGCTTGGCTATACCCTATGATGGAATCCTGTTTGTCACAAGACAAATTAAAGGCCTGGCAAAGAAGTGCTCTTTTTGAGAATGATCCTACCCAAGATCCTTCCACTAAAGATCGGCTGTCGAGGCTGATGCAGTTTTTGAAAAGAGAAGTTGAAGGAGAACAACAATTACTTTTGGCGAGGGGAGGCTTAGAAGGAACACCTACACAGGAAGTGTTTAAGGATAAACAAAAGAAGAAGGAAGTTAAAATACCAATTGCAGCAAGTTCATTTGTTGATAAAGAACTGAATTGTATCTTCTGTGACAAGGTGCATGACAGTAAAGATTGTTTGGCAAGGATAAGGTGATATTTGTATGTTATGTATGTATGTTATGATTGTTTGGCTGCACGATCCTTGTTGTTAAGGAAAAGGGGACAAGATACGAAAGAGATGTTACCTAAAATGCCTCAAACCTGGCCATATCATGAAATGCTGCAAAATCTTGGTCCACTATTATGTATGTGATAACAGACATCTTGTTTTCTTCTGTCCAGAACTAACTCTTCACAATAATATCGAAAAGGGGACCAGAGTATCTGAACTGGTACAAAACACTATCATCCAATATGAGTGTTCCAAGGAAATAGTATTGATGACACTGAAAGTAGAAGGTATAGAAGACAAAAGGTCAAGACATATGAAAGCACTTCTGGACTATGATTCTCAAAGATCCTACGTGCAGAAGTCATTAGTAACCGAATTGGATATACAATCAACATCATCTGAAGATATAGCCTATTCACTGTTTAGAGGCTCTTAATCAAACCAAGGCTCCATAAAAAATATCCTTTAAAATTGCATGCATGCAAAGGAAGAAAACTATATGGGAATTTGAATTTCTTGATCAAGATGTCATATGTGGAAAAATACCCTGTCTACCAAAATATAAGATATTAAAGATGCTTAAGAAATACAGAATATAACCATATTCTGTATTTCCTACAGAATATCTTAACAGTTAACAGACATAGGACCAGGAAGCTCCACAGTTGATCTTCTGATTGGCAGTGACATTTATGGGAAACTGTTGAATGGAAAAAAATACAATCAAAAGGAGGGTTTATGGCAATTGAAACCAAATTGGGATCAGCAGTTTGGGGTCTGATGAAAAATGTGATGAGTGACTGTGAGAATACCTCAACTTTACTCACCAATTTGGCATTGAGGGAGTTACAAGTCCCTGAACTTTGGAAGCTTGAAACAATAGGGGTCATAGATCCTGGAGAGAGTTTAATAAAGGCTACTGAAGAAGAGGTTGCAAGAAAACACTTCCGGAATTCATTTAGAAGGGAGAATGATCGCTACTGTTTTGGTCTTCCATGGATAGATGGTAAATAGGATATTCCAACCAACAGCCACATGGCTGAAAAAAAAGACTTCTTAATATTACAAAACAACTCAAGTGTATGAATAAATTTCAGGAGTATGATAAAGTGTTTTGTGAATGATTAGGGAGAAGGGATTATTGAGGCAGTGCCCAAAGAGGAGTTGTGTGCCAAATGTCATTATCTCCCACACCATTCTGTAATTAAGCACAATAGTTGCACAACTCCAGTAAGACCAGTTTTTGATGCATCTTGTAGGAATAACAGAATTCCTTCCCTAAATGACTGTTTAGTGAAACCCCCAAACCTTATCAAACAAATACCAGCAAGTCTATTGAGATTTAGGGAGAAGCAATTAGGAGTGACAGCTGACATAAGACAAACCTTTCTGCAAATTGAGAAAAACAAAGACCGGGACTACCGTGTTTCCCCGAAAATAAGACAGTGTCTTATATTAATTTTTGCTCTAAAAAATGCACTAGGTCTTATTTTCAGGGGGATGTCTTATATTTCCATGAAGACGAATTCACATTTATTGTTGAACAATACGCTAAACAGGTTCGAGAGAACACCTTGCGACACATTCAACTTAACCTTTTTATAGTGTCCACATCGAGCTCGATGACCAATTAGTGCTTACTGAACCGTAGCACTATGCAAATGTGATGTGGCGTGATTCCCAGCCGACCAATTAGTGATCACCAGCGATAACATTATGCAAATCTGTGATTCCCAAGCCATAGTCTTATGCAAATCATGCCGTGTGGCGTAATTGTCTGCTGACCAATCAGTGGCTGTACTTTCAACCATCTGTCGATGACCGTTACGACTAAAAAAAAACTTCGCTAGGTCTTACTTTCAGGGGGAGGTCTTATATTTCGCAATTCAGCAAAATCTGTGCTAGGTCTTATTTTCTGCGGATGTCTTATTTTCGGGGAAACACGGTATCTGAAATGTCTATGGTGGGAGAATAATCAAAAAATCAAATTACTTTGCCACAAAAGGGTAGTATTTGGAGTCACAAGCAGTCTGTTCTTGTTAGGAGCAGTTATACTGTTCCAACTGGCTAACGTCTCAGAAAAGAAGAACAATAGCAACTAAACTTTCCAAATCCTTTTAAATTGACAATTGTGTCTCATCGGTGGAAAGTGAAGCAGCCCTAAAATCCTTCATTGTGAAAGCAACAGAGATATTTGCTGAAGCTAAAATGGAGTTGAGATAGTGGGAATTCAACCCAGTGGATATGAAGCAGAACAATATTTCATGAACAAGCTTTAAGGAAGGGGGAGTTCCCCACAATAGTACCAGTATTAGGTCTCCTGTGGGACCGAGAGGAAAATGGCCTGATGTTTGATCTTACAGTACAGTGGAGAAAGGAAAGCACTACCAAGAAGGGACTTTTATCCATAATTCAAGGTATATTTGATCCCACTGGGTGTTAGTGCCCATCATGTTGCCCACCAAACTAATGATAGAGCAAGCTTGGGTAACAATGTCTGGTTGAGATGAACCTTTACCTGAAGAGATTCAAGATAGTTTTAAAAGGTGGTATAACAAGCTGGACAAGCTCAATAACCTCAGGATTTCTCATCATGTGGGTTATGGGGACCAAAGAAGTTGGTCTAGTCATGTATTTTTGATGCCAGCCAAAAGGCCTATGCCACTACAGTGTATCTGTGTTGTGAGGAAGTGGATAGAGTCACTGTGTGGTTTCTGGGAGCAAATCTTGGCTTGCTCCATTGAAAAGAATTACAATTCCCCAAATAGAGCTGCTAGCATGTGCTATCAGAGCGTGACTTGTAAAACTTGACTTACAAGAAGGAACGGTCAGGCATGAGTAACCTAACTTAGAACTAAAGGTGGAGTCCTCATCTGTCCACTCTTGAAGCTTTATCCATTGGAAGTCTCATATAAGAGTGATTCAATCCTATGGAATCATCAGGAAAAAGGTTTTGGACTGGCCGACCCTTGAGAATTCCACAGAAATTAAATTTATAAACTTTGTTTATTGTTTCCACAAATGTTTGATTTTATTACTCTCCCAAAATCAACATTGGGAGAATGTCAATTTCAGTAAAATTAATTTTTTATTTTTCTTATTTTTGTAACTACTGTTTGGGACTGTTCTGCAAACAAAACTGGAAGGCACAAAGTTTGTCTTTGAGATCAGCCATTTTGCTGTTGGGTGATGCTTGAACATGTTTTGTGAGTATTGTTAATATCATTCTGTATGTACAGTCTGTAACTAGACAATCAAATTTATTAAACTATATCAGTCAAGTATAAAATGGTCTGAATCTCTATGTCCATGACAGTTAGTGACAATGTATTGTACAAACCCAAAACTCTGAACTAATTGCTAAAAACACTTCTAAAACACAACACAACATGTATATATAAGTTATAAACTATTATATTAAGATATAAAATGTTTAATATATTACTTTCTGATCACCAAATAGTTTTAATATACTTGTTTACAAACAGTTGCTTTGTATACAGCAATGTGTACAATCTGCTTGCCATACTGAAAACATTATGCTTACAATATGCCTCATCAAATAACACACAACACTAAAAAAGATTCATTTTAAAAATGAAGACAAAAAATTATAAAAAAATAAAGAAATAAATCATAACACATAATCATCAAAAAATCTTAAAATATCTAACACATCCATGAATTGGAAAATTGATAACTACTGTTACTGACATCACAAACTTTTGCTTTAGGAGCTGTTGATATATGCTGCGATGCCTCTTAGTGTTAACTATATTTAAGATGCATATTTCATTTATTGACACACTGAGCCTATTTCAAAATATCTAAATGTGATAATATTCTAACCAATTTTATTTGGATTTTTCCTGCATGTTTTGCTATTTTGTTAAAGTTGTTGTACTGAAATTTTGGGACAAATATAAACATCAGCTGAAAACATATTGAGAGATACATGTTCTATTAAGTTTGGTATTAAAAACAAAAGATTTTCTACTACAAAAATGTTAAAGCAGAAGTTTCATGCATTTTTAAACATAAAACAAATGTATAGTTGTATAATAGTTATAGTTAATTTAAAAAAAAATTTTATTATGTAGATTTAATATTTAAATGTATATATTTATATACATTATATTTTATATTTAAATGTACAATATATTTAAGTATAAATATTAAAATGTACATATCCCCTATGGTTGGGATGGTGAACCTTTTTGAGTCCACATACCAAATAGTGAGCATAATTATCTTTAAAAATGTTTGTGTATGCTGAACTTTTAGACTTGGAACAACAATGTTTAAAAGAAATGAAGTGAATATGCTTTAATTAGGTTAGGTAAAACATAAATGTAAAGAAGCTGAAAAAAAGGCTGATCAGATAATATGTTTTTCAATTATATTTTTACTATAAGGTTTATTACCTTGCAACAAAATACAAGTCAGTAAAAATTAGCATCTTCTGATTTGGTTGTTTATAATGTCATTCATATCTATTTCAATTTTGTTGTTGGAATCAGGACTCAACTATCATCTTCTGATTCAAATTCATTATCTTGGCCAGATGGTCAAGGCAGTTAAGACATCAACCTATTACTCTGAGGACCCAGGATCAAATCCAGAGAATTGAAAAAAGTCTCAGAAATTTTTCAAGAGTTGTCTGTCCCAAATATGTTGGGCTCCATTTCTCACTACCTGGCCAAATTTGAATGGGCTTAAAAAAAAAGGCCCTTTTGATCACATGGTGGAAAAGCAAACAAAAAAAACCTGTCATTCTAAACTACATTATCCTAAATAATAAACTTTTAGTCTGTTAATCTATTAAATAATATCACATAATCATATAAGCCTATTGGCCTTTTCTTTGTTTCCCATGCCTTTCAGCATGAAGTTTATTTTTAACAGCATCTTCATTTCCTGGAACTTATTCAAAAACTAAAGTTTATTTGAATCCCAGGTTGTTTAATTGAGAAAATACAGTGTTTGTGTGTGCGCACACATTATTTTTAATCATAAAAAAATAATNTTGTATCCATTTTTTATCACCATATTCCAATTCCATTTCCTGATTTGTAGCATTAAAAACATCAAGTGATAAATAACAAAGAGAAGGTCTACAAAATAGAAAAAATCCTGATTTTAGCTAACTATTTCAATGTTAAAATAAAATAAAAGAAAATTTACTTTATTAATTAAATCAGTATAATACAAATGCCATAAAATCATATTGCATTTTTATGTTTGATATTGTATTATTATTTATTAATTTCATGAATAAGTATCAATATATCAAATATTACTTAGTAGCTAGAAGCTTTTACTGTATTAAATTAACTAGCTTGCTTTTAAGACTGTAATGTAACAAGTTAGATTACACTGAATTAGATAACAACAAAACTTACAATTCAGATGTCATAACATCCCAATTTGTAATAAGAAGTGATGGTAATAACTCTACAATAACAACAATAATAGACTGACGACAATATCCCTCTGTCTTCCCAGCACTTCCACTATATTTAAATTGTACATATGTTTCTACAATCTGTAAAAGAATTTAACTATTTATCCTAATATTATAATACTATTGAATGCATTTCTTTAATTTAATATTCTAAATAATCATAAATTATTTAATTGAAAAATTAAATTAAAAAATGACAATTTTTTACCATAGGATTTGTTAAGTCAGCATAACTGGAACTCTTCTTTGGAATAAAAGCACATTTATCTCTGTAATAACCATTGGAAATTTCATTGTAAGAGGAACAATTTGTACCTAATGAAAGAAAGAAAAATTAAACTTTATATTCAATTTTCTGGTAACTTTAAACATATTTTATGAATTTGATGAAAGAACTTTAAATTAGCACAGGCTTTTTTAATCATAAAAAAATAATATTTTTGTTTTTATCTTCTACATAAACTTTTACTGAAATTTAAAAAACAAAAGTGATATTTTGTTCTTTTAAGTTGTCAGTAAAGTTTAAGCATTGAACCTATTTGAAGATTAAATTATATTTACAATCATATGTCTAAAGTCAGCAATGGCAAACTTTTTCCAAAGACAGGATCTAAATTGAATTTGAAATTTAGTTTATTTTATTAAGTTATGGCAATGCAACATGGCAATGTTTCGGCACTCTGCCAAGGGGAATGCCTTCTGGGAGGTAACTGGCCCCTATTCAAGCATTACAGATGTGGAGAAAACCTGGAAAACTCGTGGCCAGCCCATCCTGATGAGGTACGAATCCATCAGTGGTCAAGCAGTTCTGTTCAGGGAACAGAACTGCTTGACCACTGATGGGCCCTTGAAATTTAGTTACTCTAAATCACAGGTCAACTATTTAATTCCAGTAATTAAAAAATAAAAAGAAATGTTTAAAAAATTAAATAAAGCAAAATTTGTAATTCATATTTGAAAAAAACAATAAATTCTATGTAAATGAAAAGAAAATAATGTGCTTATAACGGAAAAAATATTCTGTTTAATGAAAAATCTACTGTTGTTTATTTGATGACAATCTTTCTGAGGTTCATACTTAATGATTTGTATGATGTTTTGCAACAGGTTTAGGATCCTGCTTTCATGACAAGGATGTCTGCAGAGCAACAAACTGGGCATTTGCTCTGGAATGAAGTAAAATATTCCACAAATTATAATCATAAAAGTGACTGAGATATGTAACCTTACATCCTCGACTATGGGATGCTTTGATTCAATACTGTATTCTATAATCTACCAAAAATTAAGTAATTATATAAAAATTTATTGATGTAATTATGTCTCAAAGTTTTACTCTGCTTGAAAATTTTCTGCACACCCTCTTGTTTCACATTACATATTTAAAAATAATTTTTTAATATAATAATTTATAAAAACCTAATACCTTCTAAATGTTCAATACAGGTACCTCAAAATCGTTGCACAGGTCACTGTGTGAATTGTGTAATGAGTGCAGTCACTTGCAGATCATGTGTTTGCCATTGCTAGTCTAAGTTTTTTAAAAAATTCTTCCTGCCCTGTGAGCACTAAGAAGGCCTCTTTTAGCTAGCCCATTATTGGTTTGGCCAGGTCCACAACGGGGCAGTCATGTGATAAGGGATAGGGCCCGACATACCCAGATGGACCATCACTTGAAAAATTTCTGGAGCTTTTTTGACCTGTATGGATTTGATTCTGGGTTCCCCAGAGCAATAAGCTGCCACCTTGACTGCTTAGCCATCTAGCCATCTGATGGTCTAAATCAGGGGTGTCCAACCCGTGGCCCAAGGCAAGTTTCAATGCGGCCCAATAAACGTGTAAACAAAACCGACAAATTGTTTTATTTTTTTTATTTTTTTATTTCAATGGCATAAACTAAAAAAAGAAGTTTCACAAAGCCGTAAACTTTTATACATATTTTATTTTTGAGTGAAAAGAAAATATTTTCAAATACTTGAAGATCTGTGGATGACAAAGGAATATTAAATAAAGCTGAAGTTGTGACTCAAAGGATTATAGACCCAAATTTGAGAAAAGAAGAAAAAGGCCAAAAGATAAAAAGTTGTGAGAAAGGTTAAATAGACCTTCTGTAATGCAAATATTGACCCTTAATTATCCAATCTTTCTCATTACTTTTTATCTTTTGGCCTTTCTCTCCTTTTCTCAAATTTGAGTCTATAATCCTTAGAGTTCCAATTCCAGCATTATTTAGTATTCTTTCCAGCATTGCAAGATTTGACTACTTTGCATCAAATTTGGCTACCCTTTTTTTAGTTTGGCGTAAAAATTATCATTTTGCGCATTGGCTACTTTCTGGGCTACATATTATTTATAAACATATTAGTGGAATAAAAATGAGCTTTAAAATGGTGTTTCGTCATTTTTTATTAATTAGAGACCCAAATGAAACAAATATTTGTGTTTTTAAATAAATTTTTGTTTGTCTCTTTTATAATAAATGAATTTATCTATTTCTAAGTAAAAATTGGAAGGGTCTGTAGAAGTAATTTTTTAAAATATCCTTTTTTGTGATAAAGTTATAATACTTATTACTATAATCTAGACATGTTAATCCTTAAATATACTTGTATATTTAAGGATTGGGTTACAAATATAATATATATACTTGTGGCCCCAAACTCCATGACTTCTTCCAATGTGGCCCAGAGGAACAAGAAGGTTGGACACCCCTGGTCTAAATGTTACATGTAGATTTTTATGAAAATTTTAAAGTGACGGTCAAAATAAAATACAGTGTTGTCAAAACTAAATCAATTCAGTAATTAAATATGACAATACTAGGCAATCAAGAAATCAAAATTTGCAAAATAAATTGCTTACTCTTTTATTTTGATTATTACCATTTTGTGAACTTATACTTTATATTATAAATATAAAATTATAAAAAATTTTAACACACAAAAATTAAAACATACAATTATAATTTCTTTAAAGAAAAATATACTTTTTATGTTTTATTAATTAAAATCTAAGAACAAAAATATGTCTTAATGTTACAAATTTTAATCATCTCAATAAATATCACTCACTACAAAATATTTTCATATTTGTTATATATAAAAGTGAATTAAAAAAAAAATGTGTGATACATATTTGACTGTGTCATAATAAATATTTTGGATGATATGGCATCAAACTCAGTCTTAAATAAATGAAAAAATATCTATAATTTTTCAAACAAATACAATCCAGCATTATAGATNAAAATTAAAATTTAATTATAATTATAATGCTTATTTTTTCTTTTTATCTTTTTTAAAGAATATACAGTAAGGCCTCACTTAATGTTGATGAGGAAAAATACAAATATTTTCATATTCATTTACAATTATCATTGTTGAATTTTCTTTATAAACAGTAAAACTGATTCTATGAAGTGAGAATTAAATGCTGGAGATGGTAAACACAATCTAATAAAAATAATATTAACCAAATTATTTTCTTATAATCTGACTAATATAATTTGCATTTATTATACTTTCATCTTTTTCAAACAACATGAATCTTTATCCACATTAAATGGTGTCTTATATGTTATTAATATCAGAGTAAACAAATGCCCTATTTGCATTTGCCATTTGAAATTTATACAGCATTGTATTTAGTTTCTTGGAAACATCAATTACTTGTTTTTGAACTGCCTAATGGTGGTACGAGGTGCTCTTTTAATTAAATTCGAATTCTTTATTGGTCATCTTTACTCATCACCTGTAATGAGGATTAAGCCTTTCTCACTACAGGACTGCCATCACTCAGTGATCCTCCAAAACTAGGGTAAATAACTATTATTATATCTTAATTGTTTTTATTTATCTTTAATAAATATATACTGTATATTGGCCTCATTTATTTTAAAGTTCAATATTAAAAATATTTTGAGTTTGTATTTGGAAGTTTGGTGATGGATTTTGAGATCAGAAATATGCCCTAGGAACTTAACTCTTGTTTATATCATTAATCCATAGTAAAATTGATATTTTTTACATGCTTTTTCAGTGAAAGTTACAGTTTTGAAGAACCTACTGACAACATTTAATGAGGACTTACCACAATTTGATAATTCCTACAGAACAGCAAAGAATGACAATTAAAATAATTTTTTTAAATTGTTATTTGAATTTGATATTTTACAATGTTTTAGTTATTTTATAATTTTTTAACTCTACATAAATTTCACATAATTGGTCAGTTGCATAATATTCCAATTAACCAGAATCCACTGTATTTATTATTTGAAAATTTTGATTATGTAATAATTTATAGAATGTTTTTATTAATACAGTATATAGACAATAGAAGCTCATTAATCTGGCACATAAGGGACCAGAGTGGTGCCAAATTATCAAAAATTCCAGTTTACCAAACATTTTGTATTTTCATAAAATTTGATAAATTATATATCTGCAGTCTGAATGTTAAAAATATTGCAGTATATTTTATACCAGTGCACACTGTTTTATGTTTTCTATTTATTTATGAACACTCTTTAATCAGTTGAAAGATAATACAGTGCATGACTATATTATGTTAAGAATTTTAGGATTAAAAAAACCTGAAAAAAGAAAAAATGTTGACAAACGTGTTATTCCATAAATCTCATTTACAATGATTTGTGTGCATATAATATTTATTTTTCAAACAAAATATACACATCATTTTCATAAAAAGCCACGTGTGTGGATTATTAGCATATGGGGTTATTATTGGACAATTCTGAATTATAGGGTGATGAATTAACAAACTTCTATTGTATATGAATTGACAAATTTAAATATAATTCACAGTATGAAAATTAAAGATTGAAACCCTTTGATTTCACATCCTTGGTATCTGTTAATTACTAGATCACAAAAACCCAGCAGAAAGTTGCATAAATTTCCCAGCTTCACTGGGAAAAGTTTGCAACAAGCACTTTCTTCGGACTCCATTTGCCAAAAGTTATGTAACTCACCACCCATGTTTTTAGAAGAATTTGCTAGAACAAAGTCTACTAGATGCATATTTTTATTTATTTTGGCTAATAATTATTTAAAATAAAACTGCATGCTGCCATCTGTTATGAGATGTTATTACAAAATAACTTTAATAATATTAATTATTATAAAAGGCAAAAAGGCTTAACTTTGAGAATAGAAATGAATTTTTCAAAATTATAAATGCCAATGAGTAAAATTTTCATTAAGTCTGATCCCACTCAAGATATGACACATGATCCCCTCTATCTTCCCATCCCCTCGACCATTAACCACCAAAATTTAATAGCATCAATGCTTCTTATATATGAGTTATCATGCTAAATTTCATTTCTTAATCTTCACTCCTATCTGAGATATTAAAAAACTAAACACCAACACACACATACACAGAATTGCCCCCATTTTTTTGTGTTCAAGAGATCTCAAAATATTGAATTTTCAAAAAACCCAGGGGTTCAAATATGACACAATTACAATACTTTCCCATGTTATATCCATAACAGTCAGGAAAGCAAATATGTAAGAACAGAGAAGCAGTCAGACATTTTCCATCAGCATAATGAAACAAATTTCTGTGTTTCACTTAGATAATTTCATTCATTACTTAATCATTATAAAATATAATCAAAATTGCTAGAAAAGCACAATTTATAAAATATGAAATATCAGACAGACTTAAATATCTTCAAACTATATTGGAATGTGAACCAAAAGATATATTTAACTAATAGATCAGGTTTACACAGACTAGATCAAAAGTAAGTTAACTATAATAAATTTTAGACTATTTTTAAAATATTTAAAACCAGTTTGGAATAGTTACATATTATCTCACTTCAGTGGAAACAAATAAATCTTCAATAATAACAGTTGTTCCAATAACAGTTCTGAAAATAATCTTAAAAATACAATTGCAGTTAACTGGCTTTTAGGCCACTCTATATTTCTAAAATGATGCAAATATTCTAATATAAAACATACAAAAAGACTACTACTTTAAAGCCAAGTAAAACAAATAACAATTTTTTTTCAAATGCTAGCTAAAATATACAAATATAAACATCTGTAAGCCAAACAATTGCCAGATTAGATTGGGCTATATTACTGCTACTATTAATAATTAAATGCTAAATAATTAGGTCTAGAAGTAAGCAATAGTCACCATCTCTTATTAAATTTAATAATTATAATTAAATTAATATTTATTAATTAATTTAGAAGCCTGGAGTGGGACTCAAACCAGCAATGCTGCTTACCCTGTGAATATGTTGTCAGTTACACTATCCAAACTTCCATCCAAATGTAAGCTGTGGGTGCTAAGTCATCCCCAGTCGTAACTGTTAATAATCAGTATGGTTATATCTAAATTAACAATTCTAAAACAAAGATCAGATGGCAGTCTGGGCAGCATAACTGGCAAAGCTTCTACACAGTAAGCGGCAATTGTGGGTTTGGGTCTCACTCTGAGCCAATTCATTTCTTCCAGAACCTTCTAAATTAATTAATAAATATTAATTTAATTATAATAATTAAATTTAATAAGTAATGGCACCTAACACGTACCTCTAGGACAAATTACTTATTATTTAATTATTAATAGCAGTAGTTATATAGCCTGATCTAATCTGACAATTGTTTGGCCATAAGGTAAGTAAAATTCTCAGTTGCAGATGTGACTCTAGCACATTAATGCTGCTAGCGTTGCAATCTGGATTTGCAAATAATGACAGAAGATATAAAATATGCTTCATCATGAAAGATGCTAAACCCATGCTAAATATCAGACTAAAGGGTTTCAATAATATATGTAAGCTGGCCAACTTTTAGGGGGTGAATCAATTAATCCCATGTCAGAATAAACCTAAAGGGGAATCATATGTGAGTTGTGGCAGAGGAGACAAATGATGACAAGTGTCTTACAAAGTTAAAAAGCCATTTATTTTGTACTATGTATGTTTACACCAATGTTAGACAGTTCCTAAATCTTGGTGTTCCTTCAGAGTGGACAGAGTTTCGGTCTATCGATCGTAGCCCCAGGGCAGATGAGAAGGGTTTGTTGGATGGGTATGAATGATTGGCAAAGATGTGACAGCATTCTATGTGGTCAATGGCAACACAACACAACTTAATGAGCATGACTTTGGGCTTAATCCAGAGAAAGACCTTCTTCGACCTTAAATTACTGATTTTTATAGTTTTTTTTCCGTTATCTGTATTTCTGATAGACCCCATGTCCCATTCCTCACTTCCTGATTGGTCTCCTTTGTTTCCAGGTGAAAACTGAGTCCTGATCAGGTCACCAGAAAAGTCCCATTTGAGGCGTCTATTCGACACCTTTTTGTCGACTATGCTTGGAGATTGTTGATAGAACCATAAGCCTTGTGCTCAAAATTTAGCCTGTTGTTTGTGATTTCTGTCATCTTGGAACTTTAACAATCATATGTGATGTTTTTCTATCCCTCAAATCTTTCCCCTTTTCTGAAATTGTTTTCCTAGATCGACTGTTTATGAACACCTGAGTCAGAGTTCTATCTGTTTTTTCTTGATCGACATTCCATCTGATCCATTACATTATTTGTTTTCATGTCACGTTTGTTTGACAGTTACAGTTTTTTTTCTCTCCTCTCCCTTACATAACTAACATAATGTTTGGTCCGACTTGACAATAGCGTTTTCGCTCCTAATTAATTTGAAATTAAATTTTTGTTTCAACCCATTCTGGAACCTCACATATATTACACTGCATATGTATGTGATGAATAACTATTAACTTTATTCATTAATGAATATAATGAAAGTGAATCTAAAGTACAGTACATATTTAATATTTTAAATATGAATTTAAAACTATAGAATTATATAGAATTTAATTTAATAGAATATACAATTATATAGAATTTAATACTTCTATTCATATATAAAATTATTTGTTACCTGATAAAGGATTATTTTCCCTTAGACCAAAATTATCACCTGTAGTAAGAATATTTACTTTAAAAGTAGCTGCACCACCAGCAACAATTGGAATTTGACTGTTCAATTCTTTCATATTCCACTCCAAAACTACTACTTTATTACCTGTAAATTATTCTTTTTTAAATAAAATTATTTGGAAATTTCAATTTTAATTCATTTAATAGTTATTTCATTTTTTTATTTAAAATTTGAATGACATGCATTTTATTTAACTTTAACATATATAATGATTGTTCAAAGAAAATATAGACAGGACATATAAGTTTTATGGTATCAGTTGTCACTTGAGCAGAATTACAGTACTACAATTTAGAAACAAAGTTGCTGTAGCTGCTATATCATATCAGGTTTTGCATTTAGTCAAGTGTCTCAATGTGATACAAGTTCATGTATATCCTCTGCATGGGAAGAGGAAGCTGCTGAATGAAACATTCAGTTATATGTGTTCAAATTTTGCTGTCAGACTGAAATCTGCAACCTTTGAGAAACTTTAAAGGTATAAAGACATGGAAGTCACAAGTCAACATATTGAGACTGTAAGGTAATGCTACATAACTTCCCATCTGAAATGGAAATAAGTGGAGGATATATACAAACTGTACCATATTAGAACACATATCTGAATGCAAAAGGTGATTTCCTACAGTAGCTAAGCAACTTGTCACTACATTGTATACATTGTTATTTTGCTATAGTGACTAGTGACACCATACGTATCATATGATCCACTGTTACTGGCCTAGTATGAAAGTTATTTTTGAACAATAACTTTAAGACTAGGTCAGGGGTGGCTAACTTTGGCACACTAACAATTTCTTTCTGGTATGCAACCCAGGATTCACCTTAAAAAATAAATCCCTTATATTCAAACTTAAATTTGCAAATTATTTATTCCACAGAAAAATATAAATTACAATACTCAAACTGTCACCAGTTTATTTATAATATTTATGATGAAACACTTGTTAATTGTCAAATAAACTCCTTAATAGCATTATTAAAGAGTTTATTTGACAATTCAATATCATTTACTTTGTATGAAATGATATTTTATCTGTAGATTTTATCTTAAAAAACCATCATATTGATGCAAATAATCCAACTTTTTATACTGTGAATTCTGTGAAAGAATTTATATTGTAAAAGATTAGTCATTAAGCAAACCATGGATGATTTTCTAAATGCTTTTCAAATGCTTTTAAATAAAATTATATCAAAACTTAACTGTAAATTTATGATAAACAGATTGTCAAAAGAAAATATGAATCACAAATTAATAATTTTTCATACAGTATAAATTAAACCAAAGACTAGCATATAAAACTTTAAGTCATTTGCACTGTTTGCAAAATTATATAAGGAGAATGTGACATGAATCAAAACTATAAAAGGTATTGTGAAAAGCTTGAAAATTTTACAATTACATTTGGTTATTTACATTATTTGACTTTTAATTTCGGTTATCCTAAGTTTCAGGAGTTGATTTTCTTAAGTCTTGAAACTTATTTCAATATTTTCCATCTTAGTTACTAGTTTTCATAATCAGATAATGATAATTGGAATTGTATTAAAATCTGGTTTTAATAAATGACATGATTTAAGCAAATAAATTAATAAAAAAAAAGTATTCATGAATTCAATAATTTATCATAATTAAATTCATGAATACTTTTACAAACTTTTGAACTGTTTACAAAGATCACTTTAATGATTTTATAAGTAGTTTTTACGTTTGTAAAATTTTTTGTAACTTAGTAAGNATATATATATATATAAATGTATATATGTATATAAAAGATTATTGCAATAAAGTGAACAATGTGTGCTTTAATTGTCCTTGTCTATCATAAACAGAAAAGTTAGATATCTTAGAATTCTTGAATTGTAAATTATTAAAGCTTCAATTAAGGGATTTTATTCTGCTAGGTCGTCTCCTTAATCAAACGGATTAAGGAGATCAACTTTTTATAAATTTTACATTTTTTAAAAATTTATTAATTATAATTTCTGTAATTAATAACTGTAGAAAATTCAATACTACCATCTATCTTCTAATGAAATATTGTTATTTTAAAAGCTCTGTTGCTCTTGTATCAGTTTGGTTTCTTTTGTTAAAGCTGACAAAGTTTAAATCTTGCAATATTTATGAAATTTTACAAGATAGATAAAATACAAATAATATTGCATAAAATTCTGAAGTATTTAATAAATTACATTTTGTATTTAATTAGATAATTTAGAATTCTTGGCAGGTTCTTAAATCTAATCAATTTTTCAAACTATTCAGCTAAACAATATTAAAAAAGAATCTTACTTTTATTACATAAAAATGAATATATAAATCATGTATAATATATAAAAATATTTTACCTTTCAATATTTCAATATCAACAAATTCAACTTCTCCTCTTCCATCATTAAATAGGGTTACTGAACATTCTTGACTAAAAAAAAACATTTCAAATGTTACTTTTTACTTTAAATTATAAATAAGCATTTCAAAAATAACTGATGTACTAAATTTTAGAAGTAAACACACATGGTATAAACATACTTAGAGTATTTGATATTCTAATGTTACTAATAATTTCATTTCGGGCATGTAAGGTTTCCAATATAAATATAAGAATTGATAATCACTGCCTTTTCATTATCCAAATTAATTATCATAGGAAATCTTAAACATTTACTAAAATTAAATTTGAAGGCAAACTAAAAAGAAAAAACTTTTTTAGTCTTTCATACATCAATAAAATCATTGTTACAAACAATAGTGTAATCAATGCTTTTTAAGCTATTCTGGAAACTCTAATTTTAAAATAACCCATGGTTCTTCACCTTTTTATTATAAGAAAAAAAATAAAAATAGTTTAACATTAAGAAAAAAATCAAATACAGTTGAACTTATCTATCTTCAATCTCACAGGAACAAGAAAAAATTTCAATATATAGAGGTTCCTACACAGTAGACAGTAATAGGTTTGGTAGGAGGCGATGTATTTTAATACAGTAACAAGTACAGAACATATCTATATTAAGTATAAATAAATAATTTTTGACAGATATTTTGTCAACAGTTTATGATGCCTGATTTTCTTCAACTAATAAGAAGCAAGCCAAACTCATAGCCAGAGAAAAGCAGTGTTAATTGCAACTATGCACTGTATTATAAGAGATTTTTCTCAACTACAATCTATGCTATCAAAATGTAGTTGCTGAGCTCTGAATTTAACACTTAAATCCATAATTTCAGACATAGAGGTTTTGTGAAAAAAATTATTTGAGATAAACATAGAAGATACATTGAATTTAGTCTGAAAATGCAAGGAAAAAATAAATTTTGAGATAAAGAAGTTTGAGATGAACAGGTTCAACTGTATAAAAAAATGAATAATTTGAAAATAACAAACCAACATTCACCATGCATAAATTCTACACTTAATTCAAATCTGAAGCATAATTTAACTAATCACTATCAGTGAGATAATTCTCAAATTACAGACTAATGCTAATTGAATTCTTTGTAAATTACTGCTACTTGCAATGTTTTACAAAGAATATTTTATTAAGATTTTAAGCTCTTGCAAGAAGTTGAATGAAAACAGATATATTGTAATAATTAATCATTACTGGAACTCCAGTTTAAAAAAGTCTCTATTCTTTCTTTTTAATTTGATCTTTATTTGTTTTTGTTTCTAAGTTTTTATAACAAAATAAGAATTGCTTATATTTGTGATGTTATAATTTTCAAGTGATTGTTATATTCTATCTCTAAGTTTAATATCACATTTATTTTTTTATTTTCTAATACATTTTTATATTTTGCAAATAATTCTAATAATAGTTTTGCCTTAAAGTCAGTGTGGTGTCTTTTATTATTAAAATCCATTTTCTACTAAACTTTAAAATCATGTGCATAGTTTGTGCATGACAATTCACACAAAAACAACATGACACATTTCAACAAATTAAAGAGCTTCACTTTGATTTGAGGATTTTGTAACTCGATGATAAATTGGATTGGTGAATACAAAAAGTAAAGACTCTTAATCTAGAGTTATCAGCTCAAAATCTCAGATTACAAAATTCTCAATCTGAAACATTATTGGTGAATGCCAACAATGTTACAGATATAAAAAATGAAATAGCTGAATATTTTATACAAAAAATACACATAAAAAGTAGAGAAACAATTAGCATTTTTTAATTATTTTGAAATTTTGTGAAACTCTTGTCAGAAGTTCACAACACACTAATGAGCTGCAGCATATCAATTGAGAACTGCTATTCTACATGAATATGAAACAGGTAAAGTTTTATAACAGTGCTAAAATTTACACAATTTCTCATTTGCTTTCCATCAAAATAGTTTTCATTGATATTTTTTACTTTATTCATTGAACTAAGATGATTTCTTGTTAGAAATAAAATCAGTTAACTGAAATTTCAAAATATTAAAATTTTAAGCTGTTAACTTACAAACTATATCATTATATACACTATATATACAAACCACACTTATCAATACTTTGACACAATAAATATCAAAGACTAGATATTCTCAATGTCATATAGAAAATAACAAAATGAATAAAGATGAAAGTGTAGTTCCATATATAGTATACTGTATAGAATTAATTATTCAAATTTATTAAATTCATTTTAAATATTTTATTATTTAATTATAAAATCACAACTACTTAAATTTTTTACTTCCAAAATCACTGTCATTTCTAAATTTCTTCTAATTTCAATTATTGATTGTTTTAATGTTGCAATTTCTAAAATATACCTATAATAAATCATTATAAATAACTGAAACACATTATTAGTCAAACTTTCTGGAAGAAAATTAGAAAAGTTCAGGTTCCAAGTTATTATTAACCTATTGATAATGGGACAATTATTTATACATTAAATCACTATCAATATATATCTGTATCAGATAAAAAATATTGTATATTTATATCATATAAAAATTTAAATCATATTTAAGAAATTTCAATCTACCAAATCTACCAACAATTATTAACAGAAAAAAATTATTTTCCATATTTGTTTCAAAATACTGTTTTATATTATCATCCATTAATTCTAGCATCTATGAGTAACAAAGCTTTGCAGTTGAATGAAAAAAAATATACTTTACATGGAAGACAATTAATTATTTTTTCTTTCATATTTACACAATAATATGAAAAATTACCTTTCTCCACAATATAAATTTGTTACACCACTAGTTACAGCTGGTCCAATATCTTTATGAACAGAGTATGTGTTTGATGTTGGAAGACTTGTTGTTATTTCCAGATGAGGAAGAACTGGAATAACATCAACTGCAAAATAACTTTCCTTCAAATTATTTAAATCTTTTATATAGCAGAGGCTAGTTACTCCCTGAATTTCTGTTCTATAACCTGTAATGAATTTGTCATATAATAAATAAACTTTTATATTTTACTTGAAATTTACATTAAATTACTCTAAATACCAAGTATTTTAAGTTCGCCACATGTTAAAGGTCTCCCAAGAAGAGTTACAGGATGAGGTCCAGAGTTTGGAGCGAGTGTAAGTTGAGTCGGAAAACTCTCAAAGTCCATTAAATCAGTCAATAATTCCTTAATAATAATTTCAAATTTTACAAAAAGTTTTTGCTTTATTATGTAAATATTAATAACACNAATTTATAATATATATATGTATATATATATATATAATACATATACAACAGATCATCATTTAACAAACAGTTCAGTTGTCAGTTTATAAGAGTTCAATTAATGAAATATTCTTTATAAAAACATTTAGTTTTATTAACAAGCAGAAATTTTATAAAATACAACCTTAAGCTATTTTCATAATCAGACAAAAATAGCTGAAAAGAATGGTTCAATCAGCTGTTCAAATTATGATTCATGATATTTATTTTAGTACAAGTCTTTTGCAACTTTCTTATTGTCTCATACAGGTTTTATATTGTATAAACAAGATCAATGACAATCAGTTCTCAATTTAGCATTGTTTCCAGTAGAGTAAATCTTATCCTTCCAAAAATTCCTGACAAATTATTATAGAATGTGATTTGTCTTAAAAGAAGTGAAAAATGTTTTAATTACTCGATTTAATGCATAATTATTGTATAATTAATCAATTTAATGCACTATTCCTACATTATGCAAATTCAGTTATCAAAATTTCCAGTTAACAAATGATTCTACTTTTCTACTTATAATAATTCTACTTTTCCATTAACCTTATAAATAAAATTAAATTACTAATTATTCTTCATTTATATTACAGTATGAAGAGTGTTCAAAAAGTAAGTTCCAATTATGCATATGAATCACAAAAGTAGGATGAATTGGATTTTATTTGCATATATTGTTTTCTCAAAAGATAAAAAACAAACATCAGACAAAATTAGCAGTTTTCCTGCATTTATCAGACATTTATAGTTGTGTCAGACAATGAGGAAGAAGATTAAAAATCTCCCTGCTGCAAGATAAGATTGTGTTGTTTTGTTGGTTGATTTCCTGAAATCTTAGAGCAACAATAAATACAAATGAATATTATGGTACCTTGAAAAAAAACTGCAAAAATCTATTCAAAACAAACAAGACTTTCATGACAATGTATAATCACATCATTGCTCAAGTGAGCATAATTCTGAACAATTTTGATACAAAATATTTTCTCACACTAAGCTGCAATCTTGTGCTCTCTAACTCCCAACTATTTCTGTACTTGAAGACATTTTTAGTGGGAAAATTCAACAGAAATGAATAAAAGACTAATTGACAAGGTTAGTTAAGAATCTGGCAACAGATTTCAATAAAAAAATAAAAAGCCTGTGTGATAATATGAAAAGTTTCTCAATCTTGAAAATGATTATGTTGTAAATAGGAAAATACAAGTCTAAACTTTTAATAATAAAAAAATGTCCAAAATGTTTTCTTTGTGTCTGTTTTAGTAAATTGGAACTTAATTTTTGAATGCCTTTTGTAATTGAATTAAATTACAGATATACAATTTTACCATTTGTGTGACTTGTAATTCAAATGGTAAAGGATTAAAAACTTCCAGTAAAACTTCACATATATCTTCACAAACCCATTTAAAATCTGAAAAAATACTACAAATGAATAATTTGTTGATGTTAAATTTAATTTACTTGTTACAAATCATTCATAATCTTCATATCTGTGTTCTTATCTTACCAACTTTGTTACGATCACTTGGCTTCTTTTTGTAGTTTCTTTGAATTGGAGAGCATATAAATGATGATTCTTGGTATATTTTGCATTTTGATGAAAGTTGGAATGGAAAGTAATGTGAGGAAGGCTTTTGTAATTTAAAAGACCTTTAATAAATAAAATAAAAAATGTCAGAAATCATCTAATTTTTCATCTGAAAAATCATATAAAATTTATTCATTAGATGATTTGCCATATCCTTTAAATTCTGGAATAAAATTAGTGAAATGCATAATAACTACAATGAAACAATACAAATACTCTTTTCTTACAATCACTAAAACAAACATATTCTATATTTATTCATAAAATAATTGAATGTAATTAATGTACAGTACTTCATATGTAATATTTTCATGATATACATATGCAAATAAGCATTAATGCAAATAAGTATTAATCAAGTATATTCTGAAAATGTTGATTAATATTTATTTTATAAAAGAATAAAAATAGCTAGATAGTCAAAAATGCTTATTCAGTTAATAAATGATTATTGATATTTTAAATACTAGCAAGGAAACAATGTACTGTACAGGTAGCCCTCAGTTTATGCCACAGTTCCGTTCCTACAAAAGCCAGCGCAAATCGAATCGGTATAAAATGAACCCATATTTACAATGAGTATAGGGTTAGGTTTTACATAAGTGAAAAATAAGCAAATAATTTTGTTTATTAATACAATATAATACAAAATACATATATTATAAATTTTAATTTTTAAAATGTATTTTATAATAAAATAAAGTGAAATGTTTTTATTAAAAAATCTTAAGAAAAACAAATGATATTTCAAAGTTTTGGATCTCTTACATTTTTCAGAAAAAAGTATCCATCTTTAATTCTTTAGATTTTTGTTTTCTTTCGTTAAGAATTTCAGAATATGGTCAAATGGATGCGATGATGCTCCTTTTTACATTTGCACTTCACTCCCAATTGTTGTCTTCCACCATGATACCTACTTTATTCTTGTATACGTGGGTATGTAAACATTTAATATTTTAATATTTTTATTAGAGAGGTTGAGGCGCACGTTTTAAACGTGTAAACGTGTACGTGTGACGTTCGGCGCCGCTTTCCCGTAAGCCTAAAAGTTTGACAATGGTGTTTGGATAGTCGGTGGAATCACGCTTGACATTCCAAACACCATCGTCAAACTTTTAGGCTTACGGGAAAGCGGCGCCGAACGTCACACGTACACGTTTACACGTTTAAAACGTGCACCTCAACCTCTCTATTTATTTTAATATTAATTTAATGTAAATGTATACATACCCAATAATATTAAACAGAAAAAATAAATATATTCAATAAAAATCTTTGTTTTAAAAATGTACAATGTTGCGGCTCAGTAAATACGTCAACACTGAAACAAAAATCAGTTTAGCATAGGGAAAATCAGGGAATTACACGGCAAAACAGAGAATTGTGCAGCAGCATTATTGTGAATCGATGTCAGTGTAAACTGATTCACAATAATGCAAATTGCACAGCAGTGTTATTGTGAATTGGTGTAAATTAAGCCGGCATAAACCGAGCGCTACCTGTAATTATAAAATTTAACAAAGTCTAATGTTACTTACTTTATATATGGAATTTTAAGTAAATGAAACTGAGGTATAACTATATCATTTTTTATTAGTAAAGTTGTTGTTGAATCATTAACTGCTGATGTTAAATTTCCTAAGTGATTGTATGTTTCTAATTTCTCATTTTCAGTTAGATCATCCAAAAATGTCGTTAGCATAAAAGTCAGTAATCTAAGAAAAAAATTATTTTTAATTTAATCAACATAATTAATTAAATTTTATCATAATCAGCTGTTCTTAGAAATAAACAAACAGCCATGCTTATTAATCAAATTTAATAATTCAGTAGTTTATATAAGCATGACAATTAATAAATAAATTTTTGCATATGATTTCAGATAAATATAAATAATTTAATATTTATAAAATAAAGAAATATATAAGATATACCAGTAAAAATTATTAAAATTCTTTTATTAAAATCTAAACCAGTAAATACTTATATTGTCTAATAGTTTAAGATTTGGATCAAAAATACCTATTAATTTAATTTATGAAAAGTATTTCTTTTTTCTGTCTTAAATTTTTAAGAATAAGAATGTAAACCTAATTAGAAAATTGTTTTCTGTTGTACCTTTAGCCTAAAAATATTGATAATTTTACTACAAAAAATATTTACATAAATTATTATTAAATCCAGAACATAAGTTTAGGAGATAAGTAACTTTAATAATTTAATAAAAGAAAAAATAAAAAAAATGTAAGAATTTGTTATTTGCTCTAGAAAAAATTGACCAGTTTAAGTAATAAAATATACAATACATTAAGTATTCATCACATATACATTAACTATTATCAGCTTAACTTTCCTTCATGTTATAAATACAGTCGACCCCCCCTATAATGCGGGTTCATATATTGTGATGAAAAAATTGTGACCGTATTTGTATAAAGACACTAAAAGAGACTCATAAAATGCGGTAAAATGTCATTGCCGACTTGTGTCGCAACAGGATTGGTTGAATCTGGACCAATAGTGGATGAGCAGCTGAACTACTTACACACTACGGAGAGTTTAGGCAGGTAAGTTCAGTTTACTATCGTCTGTACAGTATATAAATTAGGTACTGTAAGTCTAATACAGTACTGTAATTTTATACATTTCTTGTGAAAAAAACTTTCTTATTTAACAGCCATAAAAATTATATTTATATTAATGATGTCTCTAAAGTTCAGCGAATTTTTCACAGAAAAATAACTTATCAGAAAACGCACCTGCCGTTTGGTGCACTGCTCCGTGACGAAAACAAGCTTAAGCAATGCCGTTGTCGAATGGTGCACACTTGGTAAGTAATCCTACAATTTTTTGTTTATAGCATACTTTATACAAATTATTCCCAAAAAATTATACGTGTTTTGGAAATGTTGAGTCAAATTAGTCTAGAATTGATTAATTTTATAGAAAAAAACCTTTCAAACAGCCTTAGTCCATAAACTGAACACATGCCGGGCTGTGATTGGCTCATGTATTTAAGGATTCCTACAACATGAAATTCTTATAAAGTGGAACGTATCTACTGCGTTATAGGGGGGGGGTCGACTGTACAGTAAGAAAAAGAATTATTGCAAATTTTTCTTTTGTACAAGTATATGCAGTTGAATTTACCTCACTGCAAACATAAAAAATGCTTCATCCATGAAGCAAATTCATTTGGGAACAGTAGAGTCTGTGTTACCAAGATCTATAAACATTTCTGTAAAGTTTATCCTTGTATTGTAGTCTTGAAGAAGAAGTTCTTGATGACATTGGGACTTGTACAGATGATAACAGGATCTCTTAACAATTGTATGCACAGAGGGTGATCCAATTCCTGCCTCTAAAGCCACATAGCAAATGGCAGTAGTTGGGTTTACTGTGAATGTGGCTATGATGTTCATAACAACATTGTCCAATAAACAACTGAGCCTTGTAATCTTTAATGCGTGATCCAAGCCATTCATGCATCAAATTTAGCTACCATTCTTAAGATTGTAGTAAGTTAGAGACAGGGCCAGTTGGGAAACAATACATGAAATCATGCCACAACATCCCTTATGTAAGATGTTACTTTACATTCTCGATGGAATTTGCTGTTTCTATAACCAATAACTTGTAGTTGATTTATTTTCTGAAACAAATCAACTACAAGTTATTGGTTATAAAAACGGCAAATTTCATCAAGAATCAACTGAATAAAGATGGAAAAAAGTCAAGTGTTTAATTAATAACACAATCTTGTGTTCAACAGTCAATAAATACTAAAACACGGTTTCAGAAAACAAATATTCTCTTCAATTAAAAAATTTTAGTCAATGCATAGCAATACATAGTTAAAAAATTATTTCTAATTTTCAATTTTTCCATATGGATTATTTATAATCTTAATTTTATTTAGATCAGTGTTTTTCAACCTTCTTGAATACGCGACCCCTTTACAAGTTAAAAAATTCTGGCGACCCCCAGGGCCATATTAAAATTATATCAGTGATTTTAAAAACTACGTATTTAATTTTCTTTCTGTTGAGACCTAAATATCAATTGAAAAACCAATTGTACTGTAAAATAAACAGATACAGCCTTCTCACTGAAATTGTAGTTTTCTTTATTGTAGTGTAGGACCTACAAACACTTGTCTTTTTCTTTTACCCGCGACCCCCCGCGTAAGGCTTTGTGACCCCCCTGGGGGTTGCGACCCAAAGGTTGAAAAACACTGAACTACAGCATACTCTTGATTATCCATGCATGCTTATATCTTGATAAAAATTTACATCAGGAATACAAATATTAGCATTAAAATAAAAAAATCATCTGCATTATTATCTCTTGCTATTTAATTTAATATAAAATAAATTCATGGGCTAAAACATTGATATAACAAATAAAATAAAATACTTTCGTGCTGGAACTACACTATAAATAAAAATCAAAACCTTTAAACAATCCAGCAAATCGTTTTTTAATATCTTAAAAACGCTTTTGAACGTATTAAGCGATTATCCTCAGTTATCATTCTGAATCGAACGAAGAATTCGAAATTTTGTAAAACAAAAATTCAAAAAGTGGTTACATAAATATACGTTAACGTTTACCAAGCTTAAATAATTGCAAAAATTATACAAGATAATTAAAACAAAATAAAGAAATAAAATAAAATATATACATCCAGTAAAAAATTATTTTAATTAACCTNTTTATAAATGCTTATGTCAAGTTATATTTTTATTACTACGTAAAATATATTTAAGAGTTTACGACCACTGTGCTGGGTGAGATGTCGTTGAAAGAAAAAAAGTTATGCATTCCATCATGTGCGTAAACAGTGTCGTAATTCGCCAAGTGCAAATCAGCAAATTCGTAAGATTTTTGTTTATTTTGAACAATCCGGATAATCGAAAATCCGGATAATGGAGGTCCAAATAATGGAGGTTGTACTGTACTTCATTCTTAAACTTTACCTGATGGCAAGAAGTATATTTCCTGTTTTTGTGGCAGCACCAATAGTTTCCTGCAAAATTTTAATTTGCAGACTAGGCCAACCCCTCTTATTGCCTTTGAAACAAAAACATTTTATTGAATTGAAAGAAACATAAATTTTATAAATTAATAATAAAATGTATAGTAATAATACTAATAAATGATAATTATCAATGAATGTAGATTATAGTAAATAAATATTATATTAATATATATTATTTAACTTCAATATCACATTTAAGCTTATATATGTGGAAGAATTTTGGATTCTAAAATTCAAATCTGCATGTAAATATAAAGAAAATAATTTATTGAAAAAGAATTCAAATAAGAGAAGAGACAAAATATATTTAAAAAAACAAACAAGAACATACTAAGATATTTTGATGGCATCAACGATGCCTCAATAAACCTCAATGGTCAAACTGCTCAATTATATTCAGTTATAAATTTTTAAACAAAGAAAAACACATGTAATGTTTTGTTTTTTCTTACTTTACTTTCCATTACTTTGTTGTTTTATTATAGTTTTGTTTATTGTTTACCAATAAAACTATATACCGTATTTACTCGCATATAGAATGAGGTGTGACTTTAAAGATCAAAATAAAGAAAATTAAATTTATTAATACAATTCTAATTTTATTTTGTTTAATTACAAGTAAAATATCAAATGAACGTAAATGCGCACATTGTCCCGCAAAAATTACAGGCATTTTACACTTTAAAGAAAAATCCTGTAAAATCGACAACATAATTTGTTCACGTAAAGCTGGACAATCAAGAACCTTTTTTTTTTTTTCTTTTTTGCTAATTCTTAACAGTCAAATCAATTCTCCATCGATTATACTTACGAGTTTCTCTGAATTCTGATTTCTGAATAATTATCCATTTTCATGTGAGAATGGATTAAAACTTATATCATGCTCCCGTGTTATTTTGGAATTTCAAACTGGAATTCAATTCAAAAGCTTTGCTTTTCCTATTGCTATTCATCTTTACTCCCGACAATATACAAGAACAATTCAAACGATCCAGATAAAATACTTATGTTTTTAAATACAAAAGAGTAAAAAATGTGAATACATGGTTCACAAAAATTATTTGCAAAAACGCAAAGAATCTTTCACTTGTGCACAACCTAGGAATTTGAAGCTGTGATAAAGGAATAAAAACCTCATGTTATATGCAAGTAAATACGGTATAAATTTTATTATTTATATGATTTATTGTATCATTTTATTTATTTATAAAAAATACCATAAATTATATAAATAATAAATATATATGTAGAATTTACCAATATAACAGTAAACAAAAGTATAATGAAACAGCAAAACAGACAAACTAAGGTGACAAAATATCATCAAGTGACAGAGAAAAGGTTAAGTCTCTATTCCATCTGTTATCATGCAGAAGAAACTCGTAAATCTCAGGCTATACAACTTACATGAAGATGTTGTTCCCATGTTCAACAAGACACTCTTTTAAGGATGACCATACCAACATACTACATTAATGAAATAAAAGCCCTGAAAATTTTTAAGGCCAGTATGAAAATCAATTGCATCAATTACAAAAAGGAAAAGTCTGTTTCCAGGGCATGGCAAGCATGATATAATGCAACACTATGAAACCAACATGCATTCAATGGGTGCTCTTAATTCAGATGATGTAATCCAAACATCAAATTCCATATGACCAAATTTGAAATGTGCATTCCAAGCATTCCACTTTTGAACTCTTTGATTTCCTGAAGAAGGCATTCACTGTAGGCCAAAAATATTTGAAGACTTTTTGAAAAAATTTTGAAGACTACTTCTGTTTTGGTGAGATTTTATTGTGACATCCTATGATCATTATCCAGTTCTGAGTCTGACACACACACACACAAGCATTTATTTATAAAATTAGGATAAAGCAATCTTCATTTTAATTTATTTATTATTTAAAACTGTCAATAATCAATTTCATATTTGTTACTTCTCAATTATTAGAAAACATTAATCATATGACAGATATTTAAAAGTATAAATTAATACTTTTTAGTTTTAATTAAAATATTTTTAAAATTATAATTAAGCAGTAAAATATTCCTAACCTTTTAAAATATTTAAGTATATTTTAATAATATAATCTAAACATTTTTAAAGGCATTTTGTAAAATAATATATTTGTATTTGAATAAAAAGTTCAAATTAATTTATAACTTCGTTGATTTATCAAATCAATAAAAAAGAAAAAAAGTGAAGTTATAATTTAAGCTTTTTCCACGAATAATTAATTTTATAATTTTTTAAAACATTTTAGTTAAAAAGTTATATTTTAATAATAATATCAAATAAAAAAGATCAAGATTAAACTTACATAACTGATTATCTGCTTCATAAACAATTTTATATCCTTGATTGGTTTGAAGCAAAAATTCACAACACTAAAAAGTTATAATGAAGACTTTTTAATATACCTTATTAAATTTGTCAAATTTTATTAACTATAAAAATGTTTAATAATTTAATAACAAAATAATTTTAATTATTTATTTTTATTTGTCTTTATTTAAAAAAACAAAGATAAATAAATAATTGAAAATTCAATAATACACATCATATAATGTTCTTCAATAAATCTCATAGATATCAAATAAATATCAAAAAGATTATAATTTAAAGCAATTAATAAATAATTTAAATTTTTAAATAAATTAAAAATACTCAAACTGCTTGTCAAGAAAACCAAAATTAAGGATTTCTTCAAAATATTTTTCGTCTAAATTCAAGCAGTTTCAGCTAACTAATCAAAAATTTAAGTTTGAAACAGCTGCAATTAAATTAAATACACCAGGTAACATATTTATGAATTATTATGTTATGCAAACTAAAAATTATTACGGATCCAAGAACAAAACAAAAATCATAGTTATAAGTTGTAATATATATTTAAAATTTACAATTTATTAATTAAAAAATAATTAATTTAAATAAATGTTGATAATATATGTATTTGTGTACAGTACATATATATATATATATTAATTCAATATATATTGAACTAGCTGTTACCTGCGTCTTCACCCACATGGATTTTGCAAGCAAACCCCATTTATATTCAGTATTTCAACGACCATAGTAATTGTTATATAACACCTACTGCTGAGAATGATGAGAATTGCTGAGAATCAAATAAACTATTTTCAATTTGATCAATTTTCTGGAACATTTACAATCATTCTATAATCGAACCAATATGCAATAACAAATTTGAATTTAAAACAGTTCAAACATTTGGTTAAAAAATCAAAATATATAAAAATATTTATAACAATGTCTGAAATGTTATCAATTTAATACACCTAAGTACTCAATGAAGACTAAACATAGTTGAAAACAAAAAATTCCATCTAAAATAGTACAGTAGAAGCCGTTCTTCAGGTTAAGCCTTAATCCTCTCCCTCTCCCCCCGCGGGGAGAATTTCCAAAAATCCCTTCTTAGTGTACATTTTCATGACGTACCCTAACTGTGTACCAAATTTCACCTCTTTAGGGTCAGCGTTTTGCTCTGGGCAATGATGAAACAGTCAATCACTCAGTCAATCAGGACAAGTAATTTTATATATTTAGATTAATATTATTGAATTAAAACTGTCATTATATAAATTCAAATCAGATAGAAAATTTTCATTATTATTCAATAAGCTCCATGCCTATATGTTTTGCACTACTGATGGAGATCTCTTGTGGTAAAATAGTGAACTTTGTAGTTACAAACAACAGAGTTATGACTGAGCTAATATAACAAATTTGACAAATTTTTCCTCTGAAATAAAGAAACAAAATATTTGTAGCATGGTATGATGTAATCCTTCTTACAGTAATAATATGGATAGTATTTTTTTTTTTTTTCCTTACGAAAAAAGACCTAGTTAGAAGAAAGGTATAGATTAATGCTGTATGGAGGCTTTACTTTTATTTGTCTATATTCATTCATTATAAAATCATTCCTAATTTTTGATGGATATTTTATTTCCAATAAACAATAATGTCTGTCACTGTCTCTGATAATGCCATCTGAAGAACAGCATAGCCATGACATTTCTGGGCACTGTACTCTTCATTGAGCAGATAATATCTGTTGAGTTTTCTATCAGTATATTATGTTTGGATCAGCTAGAGATATGTGTTGGTTTGTTTTCCTATATCTTTTTCTTGTTCCAAAAAATATGGCTAAGTCTTATTGTTTGTTTGTATTCTTCTTTTTTTTAAAGTTGCTGATTTATTCCAAGCTTGTGCTAACTTGTTTTTGGTTCTATTTTTTTCTTCTTTACTAATAAAAAAGTATCAAGAATTCCAGCTCTGCATGGACTTCTTGATACTGAATAAAACAGTATCTAATAAATAATAAATTATTCATTAAAACAGTATTTACTATTAATCTAATAAAACGGTATTTACTAATAAAAAGTAAAGAAGGCATTAATCATTTTCCATTGGTCATTAAGCTGAAAAAATAATATATGGCGATTGAGTTAATATGTTTATGCTGATTCTTTTATCAATTCCTTTATGTCCTATGTTGATGACAGCAAATCTTGCATGTACTTTCTTCTTTTGCAATAAACATTGAAGAGATTTAAAAAATTTTTGGATTAATATTTTTATTTTAAACATGAAACATACATTTTTATAAAATTAAATTTTAATTAAAAAATGATCAAAAGAGATGTAATATAGATTATTAACTTTCCTTTGGACAACTTATACTAGAATTTGTTAGCTAGATTTATGTATGTGCATTTGCAGAATATATTTACCAAAAGCTGTGTATTTTTGAATATTTTGAATAACATTATGAAAATGGCCTGTTTATTTTAATTTTTCCCTGCTCTAATGGATTTTCTACAAAAAATCATCCTCAAAAGTGATAGGAAAAAAAATTATTTCTTAAAACTATATTAATGAACCTATGTAAGTACATATTTGTAACTACATTTTTCAAATTTCTACTGCAAGAGGGCACTTTACTATAGCACCATCAGATTTAGGCAGGAAGCATATATAAATTTTACTATGATGAAAATAATTCTGTAGTGTTTTTTATAAAATTATATTATATATTATGTATAATGCTATAAATTATGTACAGTATAACGTAATATTATGATATACGTAATATGTAATATAACGTAACATTATTTAATAAACTCACTCACAAAATATATACTTTTCTCTATTGTAAAGAATTTACAAATAGTAATTTTGATGGAATGCTTTTTACATATTGCAATTTGTAAAAATCTTTACAACTAATAAATGTATTAATAAGTAACATAATAAAGTATTAATATACTTTATTAGGTTTATTAGGTTATTTTAATATTATAAGCTTAGCTTTTGAATTATTTACAATATGTAATATCTTTTACTTCATCAAAACAATGATAAATAAATATACATTAAAAAGAATTTGGAACAGCAAGCCAGTATGATTACTTGTATTGTTTTTGGTAAATATTAAAAAGTTAATTCATGAAATAAAATCAGTAAAAGTCATTTTTAATCTAACATTTACTGATTTTAAAATGTATTAAGTCATTTTTAATCTAACATAATACATTTTTATGCTATTGTAAATTACAAACAACTTATTTAATGATTTTATATTATTAATCAATAATGAAAGATAAACAGAAAAAATATTCATACTTGGCACCATAATCAAAATTATTAGGAAAAAACAGTGTTGAATTCAGGAACAAAAACAAGTTTTTATTCAGAAACATTAGATATAATCTATCAGAATTTGTATATATAATTGTTTGTGTTTTATTCACAGTTAACCAAAATATTGCTAAAAATAAAATTAACTTTATATTAATATATAAAATAGCTTTTTATAGCTTTTAAAATTTTAATATAACATTAACACTACATAAAAATTTAAAATGTTATTTTAAATTCTTATTTTTCTTTGAAGTATTAAGTTATATGATCAAATAGCATATGTAGCACTAAAAAAATAATCATTTATTTGTTATTTATCTCATTATATCCAGATTCTGAGAGTAACAAGTAAAGAATACTCCAAAAAGAGTCCAGTTCTTTACAAGTACTGAATAATAACTACTTACATATCATTAATCTTCTAAATAATATACAACAGATGATGTATTGATAAGTTATAAAGACTATAAATCAATTAATAAAAATTTGATGTGTTCATACCTGATTCCAATCAGGAGTTGTTGTATGAGGTGAAACACAACATACTGCTGAAGTATGCTTGTAAAATGCTGCTTTTCTATGAAAATTCATTTCTGTATATAAATCAAAAAGATTGGACCACCATTGTATCTGAAAAAATAATTATTAGATTAAAAATAAATTCAAATAACTAATTTACAAAAACAAATATTATAAAATGAAAATTAATGCTAGAAATTATCTGATGATAATTAGATGGTCAAAAGTTAAAAGAGCATAAGTCAAAAAAGTCAACTTTTGGAGAACAAAAAACTTTGCAGTTCATTTATTTAGAATGTTATTATGTTATTTTTTACTTATGTACATAAAAATGATGCAAATTAATTTGTCTAGGATGTTAATGTGATAAACATAAAAGTACATTATGTTTAGTGATGACTTTAGCTACAGAAACTCAGAATAGATAAAAATTGGCTTTTACTCCAACTCGAATTTTGCATAAAAACTAATAATAATAATAATTCAATATCTTACAAAATAATAAATTATATTATTTATCATGTATTTATAATATAATGTGATAAATCTGTTTTTCTTTCTCTATCCTGTAAGTATAACTAAATCTAAAAATAGTAATTTAATATAAGATATATAATATATAATTATATTTTTATATAACGCAAAGAAATTACTAAAGAAATGGAAACTTTTAACGATAAGTTACTGAAATATATTACCAGTATAAATTAAATTTGAACAGTGTAAAAAAAAACTTTGAATAAAACTTATTTTATGATATATCAAAACTCACAAATTATTGACATCAAGAACTGTATATCTTTAATTTATTAAATTATCTGTAATTATTTTGATCTATACCATTCATTGACAAAAAAGTTATGCACCAAGAAGGAGGTATTGGAACTGAATGAAATTTTATTAGTGAAAATGTAATGACAATGGTAGTAAGTGATTACAATATCATGGCAAAGAGACAATTTTTTGTGAAATAATACAATTTACAGAACCTTTAGCATCTCCTCTTGCCTAGATATATGTGTGACAATATGGTCAGGCATGAAGGGGAGACATACAAGCATTGTGATGCTATCCTGCAACAAGTTTGCCAACAGATGCTGTAAGTGCCAACATAGATTCCTCATACTTGTAGATAGTTGAATCTGGCATTCCATCTGGTCCACAAATGCTCACTGGATGACATATCTGGAAACTAGGTAAGCCAAAAGAGTATGACATGATTAAGGTAAGAAAAATATTCCTGAAAAACCCTAGTTATATATAAACAAGCATTACTTTTATGGAAAATGGTTGTTTGTAGCCTTGCCATGAAAGACAACAAAGAAAAGCACATGACTGAACATGCTGCATGTGTCATCAATGTTCCTCATATCACTACTATGACACTACTACAATGTTCCTCATATCATAGCAATAACAATTATATGCAATACCTCACCAAACCAGCATTCCAGAAAAAAGGACAGTGTATCTCTTAACAGTAAAGGAAAGAATGATGTGCTCACCAGTGGACCTCCACACTAATACAGTGATCACCTATTCTCAAACAAAATTGGGATTCACTAAAGACAATATGCTTCCAATTGTAGCAATCCACGCTTCTCTGTCATAGTACCATTGAAAATGAAGTGAATAATGTTGGAGTGCTAATGGCAGGATGCACAGTGGTTACTGTGCATGTAAGTTTGCCTCTGCTAATCACCAACTCAAATTATTAAGGCATAAAAAAATCAAAAATTTATGTGCATTAAATACATATTCTCTATTTCTTCAAAAATTGCTTACCTTTTAAATTAAAAAATTTATTAATTAAGAAATAATAAGAAATAGAGAATATGTATTTAATGCACAGAAATTGGCAGGATGCATATATATATATATATATATATAATGGCCTGCCATTTTATTTCAAATTCACTATATCAATAGGAAAATACATGCCAGATTATTGATGAATAAAATTATTCAGTTGGGGAAATCTACCAGATTACACAATTTAAATGATTATTTACTAGGGTTTCTCATTTCCCGGTCTTTTGCTTGTCCCGGGATCCCGGGATAAAAGTGAACTGTTTCCCGGGATCCCGGGAAATCCCGGGATAGAATTAATTATTTTTAAGGTATACAAAATATCTTGAAATCAAATGATATACAGTAATTATTTTCCATTTTTTAAAGTAATTTTAAAGTTCTGTAACCTCCAAAATCATATTAATAATGCTGTGTAAGGTCTTTAGGCCTATAATAAAAATTACCTTTAAATAACGTAGAAATTTTCACAAATAGAAAAAAATTAATTAAAGTTTGCTGGAAACTGCATACAACAACAACAAAAAAAATGTTTTGAATTGAGTTAAAAATTAAAAAAATGAACTTCTAATTTAGAAGGTAATTTTCGTTTTTTAAATAAAATATAATACAAAATATTGCAAACTTTTATAAGATTTTAAAAAGCAAAGATGGTCAATACTCCGATAACTCACTCTAATTCTTATTTTAGTAATGAAAAGTCTTG